>NW_020863757.1:0-13682 GCF_003713205.1 Coffea eugenioides
AAATGTTATGGGCCTTTAATCTTTTCCGTGGTATTTGAGGATCATAAATAGGTACGTCGGGTAGGAATTTCGATTGTAGATAGTTTACTCTTGGGACTGGCCAGCTCGAGATGTGAATTATCTTATTTCGGATTCTCGTGCCCGAGTACTCTAAAGTTGAGGCAGCGTTAAGTACTTGAAATTTCATTTTGGAAACATGAACAGGCTTTATCTGACTAGAATGAGCACAAGAGGTCAATGGACGTCTAGTTTGGATAGAAAGTAACGTGATAGATCGGACGGGGTTATTTATTTGAGACTGGGACGATTTCACCTTTTCTTTTGACTCGCCCGTATATAGTTACTACATGATGTTAGTATGTGTGTGTGTGTACATGGTTATCTGTCCAATTTGATATGTATTTGTGTAATTGATTATCTGTCTCCTTAATATGGCGTGTTATGTGCGTATAAGTTTATTTGCGTATTTCATTTATTAAAGTACCCTTTGGAAGAAAAAAAAAACATAGAGGGAAGACGTAGTCGCGGACATGGTCGTGGCCGTGGAGCCAAGCGGGGCCAAGAGTCAAGAAAAAGGGGAAACAACCACTGAACAAAACCAGGGACCGAGAGTGTCATTGGTATTTAGGAATTTATTATGACCCATTGTTTTGGCCAGCAGGCTACTATCGAAGGTCCAGCAACTCCGTGAGATGGCACATTGGGTCGAGATGTATAAGGAAATCGCAGTTCTTCGAGATGAAATAGAGGTCCAAAGGAGACTAGCCGCATACTGGGAAGGGCGATGGAAGCACGAGTATTCAGAAAAGATTGAGCTCTTGCACCAGAACTTGGAGCTAAAAAGGAAATACGAAGGGATTTCTGAGGAGGCCTTAACAATGGCACAAAACACTACTGCTATGGGGTTTCCAGAGGAAGCTCAAAGGACAGGAATTGCAAGGCCACAAGTAAATATCTTCCATGCAAAGAAAAGAGGTAAAAGGCCAGAACAGTGTAAGCGAGGTAGGCCAGTCGCTAAGAAGGGTCGTGGAGTAAGGGGTGTGAAAATTTTGGAGACACTTAAGGAGGATACTCCGGGAGGAAACCCAAGTGGAGAAGGACCACTGCATGATGTCTCACAAGAGGATCAGACCCCAATCGCTCTCTCATTTTGTGGCTACTGTAGAAAATCCAACCATATGGAGGTGGATTGCTGGAAAAAGGATGGAAGGTGTCTGCGTTGCGGGAGCACCGAGCATCGGATTGCTAATTGCCCTAGTTTATTGCGTGAAAAGAAAGGAACCCAGCAGCCAACCCAGACCGACCCTGGACCGTCAAATAGAGAAGGGACTGGAATGAAAAGCCTCGTTTCTTCTGAGAATGAAGAAGGTACAGGCCACTGGTTACTTTAGATTCGATAGGTTCCGTTCATAGAAAAATTTCGAGGACGAAATTGTTCTAAGTGGGGGAGATTGTGAGGCCCCAGTCCGTTCTACGTTGATATATTCATTAGCTGGGCGGTAACGTTTGGTTTTAGGAGTATTTCGAAAACCCTATGTAGGGATTAAGATTTAAAGCCCTACTATCCAATTATTCCATAATAAGTGCAAGTGAGCCTAGAAAGTAGGGTTTCACTCTTCGGTTTCAGCATTGGAGCAAAATTAGGGTTTTTGTGATTTTCGCCGGATGAAATTTTGGTACGGAAAAAGGATCAAATTTGGTGATTAAAAGTGACTTTTAAGTGAGAAATAATATGTACCGATTGAACGCGCCAATTGACCACCACTTACTTGCCATGCAAGTTTACCACTAATAGAGCAAAATATCTTCCCCCCCTCTTAGCTTCTTATTGGCCGAAAATTAGTGGTTCAAAATGCAACAAGAGAGAGAAAATTGTGTGGTTGTGATTCAACCAAGTGTTAACCAAACTTGTGGCTAGAATTAATTCTTATTTTTTCCAACCTTCTTATAAGACAAATGAAGCTTAATCTTCCTCATTCTTTTCTCTCTCTTGGCCGAAATTCTCTCCAAAGGAAGAAAGAAAAAATCTCTCTCAATTCCTTGTCCTAATCTTGCTCAATCTCATAAACTAACCGGTTAATCTTGAAATTCCTTCATAAAAACCTCTTCATAATATGGTATTAGTAAGTTGATTGGTGAAGTGTTGGAAGCTAAGGTGACAAGCAACTCCCTCTCTCTTGTTTTACTGAGGCTGAGGATATGAATGAACCTCTCCTTCAAACCTAATGAAGCTTAATTCATGCTTAGTGTGTTAAGAGATGAAAAAATTATGGTTTATATCTTTGATTTGTGGATGATTTAAGTGAAGTTTTATAATTTATCTGGGATTTTTTCCTGTTATTAATATAAGCATGATTGTGTGGCTATATATGAATGGTTGGAAATGTAAATGTTAATGATGCTAAGATGGTGGAAAACAGTGGAAGATTGCAAGTGATTTCTCTGTTTTGAATGAAATCTTTGGAAAATTGGGGTTTCTTGGTTCGTCATTACTGTCCGAATATTTTGGTCCTAATATAGAGCCGAATGGCCTTGGCTTAAAACATGAAAAGTTGTAGGAAATGGACATTTTATAGGTGGCCTGTAAAATTTCAAGGTCAATCGGAGTAGCGTAGAGTGAGAAAAAGTCGAAAATACCCTTGCTGTTGCTGGTATATTGTCCGATGTAAGAACTGCACTTGTAATTGGTGATTTTGGATAGTATTACTTCAGAATTGGTTGTTCTAGTCTTCTGATGAAATGTAGCCCTGTTTCTAAGCTTTCGTATGCCTTTGAAATTTCTGAATTTGGACTTAAGTAGGCTGAGTTATGCTGTTTGCACCAGGTTGCGGTTTGTTCACCTGTTTTACGATTCTGGTTTAGTATCTTACAGTTTTGACCTAGTTACACTCGAAACTGGGTTAAGTGGCCTTCTTCAACGTTGTAGTCTTTTAAGTGCTGAATCTACCTGTAAAATTGCAGGTCAAACGGATTAATGTATTCCGAGTTATAGACAAAACCCTCAGACCTGTTTTAGACGTCCGTTTGTGTACGTTTTGCATTTCAGTTTCTGCCGTGCATTTTTCCGTTCTGATTCCATACGATCTGGGTGTCGACTCTTTCATAAGAAATTTAGATCTTGGTCTCAGCTTCGAAACGGTATAAATACGTCGAAAACCGAGTTCCGTAGCTCCTGTTATGATCAAAACAATAACGCTCGTCAGAACTGCCTTGTATTTGGACAGTTCTGACGGGTACGTTGACACTCGATTTTCGTTCTGTTCTGAGTGGATTCAGGTCTTGGCCAAAACATCAAAGTTTTAGCCTTATGTCTCAGCTTTCTAAACGCCTTTGGAATTTCTTGATTTTGATTTCTGAGCCGTGAGTTACGGCCTTGCAAACAGGGCATGTTTGGTAACTTGCCATGAAACAGCTGGCACTATTTCGTGCCTTTTTGACCTATACCTATTGAGATCTGGGTTGAGATGTCTTCATGAGAATTGTAGCCCTTCCTCTTAGCTTCGAAACGGTATCTCGCTCACCTTGATCCGACACTCCTAGCCTAACTTTCGACCAAAACGGTTTAAGATGGCCGATTTGGCCGTCCCGTTTGCCGTTCCGCGCGCGCGCGTGTGCCCCTTTTTGCCGTTTTCGCACTTGCGCGTGCCAATTTTGCCGTTTTGCTTGTTTTACGTGTGTGAGTAGCTGTTTGTGATATATTGTGACACAATCTTCGATTTCAGACGGTGGTGAACTAGGCGGAGCCGGTGGGGCCCACTACTAGCCAACCAACGAAGTGATTTCCGCTTTTGGTACTACTTTTGTATTTGGAGTAAGTATTCAGGCCGCTTTTGTATGTTAGTTGCTTATGTGTTTCGATATGTATGAAGAGGTACTTAGACGAGGGTGTACTTTATCGCACTCGCTCTAAACCCTAATTTGCACACATATTTGACATGGCTTATGTATATAAGCAATTTTGGAACTAAAACCCTTGAGCTGGTGGCTCAGGGTGACTTTTGAATAATTTTGTGAATTTTGTGAGTTTGAGGTTGAACTCAATACCTAGATGGACTATTCGAGCCGGTTAGGGCTTGGTCGAAGTCAGTCCAACTTGGTTTGAGGTCACCAAGTTTGTGAACCCGGTTCGCTGAGTATGTGAACCAATTTTGTGACCCGAGCTTGTGACTCAAGCTCAAGTTTGTGATTTCGTTCGCCTGGGCAAGTTTGTGAGGTGACTGGCCAGTGAGGGTGATAAGGTGTTCGGTGGGTGTACAAGTGGAGTTCTACGGACCTTATGTATGGTCGACGGAGTGTCGACAGGAGGTCACGCATGGCAACGACTTGGCTTTGGAGCCACCTGTATCCTTATTATGTGATGTTACTTTTCTGCTTTTGCTTTACTCTTATTGAGTAACTGTGGTTACGTGACATTTACGCTTTTGCCCCTGTTTACTTACTAAGCATATAGCTTACCCCGTTCCTTTTGTTTTCCTTAGCAGGGGCCGACACGGGGACTTATGGGCACTTACACTAGTATTGGTTTGTCATAGTTGGACAATTAGGATGTTTGTTTTTATTGTGGTGGTTTGTATAAGGACCCTCCTTAGGGTCTACCTTTTAGTTTTGATTGTAATTATAAGGGTGTAATAGTTTGAGCAGGTACTATGGAGAATGTAATTATAACCTTTTGGGATTTGTATATAGTATGTAAGGTACTCTTTTGGATTTTCTGGTTTTTATCGCTTTAAGGTTTGAGTCCTGGCGCGAGCTAGGCAGGCGGCCCGCCGATACCCTTGGGTTCGCCCTTGGGAGAAGTGGGGTCGTCACAGAATTGGACTTTGCTCAAAACATGAAAGTTGTAGGTATTGATGATTTTGTAGTTCCTGCAAAATTTCAGGGCATTTGGAGTAGTATAGAGTGAGTTATGCCGTTTTTACTGTTGCTATTTTTGGTGAACAGAATGTCCGAACTGCGATAGTAATTGTCTGTTTTGACTGGAATTGGTTTGGATTATGTTGTTGGTGTCTTCTGTTGAGATGTAGCTGGATATCTTAGCTATCATATGCCTTTGGAATTTCGGCATTTGGACCTGTATAGACTGAGTTATGTTCATTACAGTTTTGTGTGTTTTGCAAACCTGTTTTGGTAATGCTGTCTTAGTTTTTGTCACATTTGACCTAGTTGTGCTAGGATTTGGACTGAGAGGCCTTCTTCAGTGTTGTAGCCCTGTTTCATAGCTTCGAAACGGTGGGTCTTACACTCCCATCCGATAACCGTAGTGAATTTGACGCCATTACCGCATAATAAGGGCAAAACAGTTTTTCTATTCGGGGCCAAGACTAATGCTACTTCTAATTTCTGGTTTGTTATCATGTTCAGTTATGTATGTGAAACTCTATTGGGTTGTGATTGGCGTTGTTTTATGACTCGTTATCGAGTCTCATTGTATGTGTTACATGTTTTAGGACGTGACGGTAGCTCACGACGTCTTGGTGATCGTGGTGCATGAAACACCACCTACTTGGTTGGTGAGTATACTACTCACTTAAATGTTACAATGTGGCTTTGTTATATGTGAGTTTGATGCCTTGAGGGCTTCTTTGGTTATTGGAAGTGATTGAGGTGAAGGTGTACTTGACCGCCCTCACCCCTTGTGATTCCATGTATGGCTATTGATTGTTTTACAGAATTACTGCACTGGATATATGACATACTGAATTCCATTCATGGAAACTGATTTGGTGTCATTGGGGTGAATGTCCAATGGCTTTACTGTATCACTGAGCTCAACCCCGTGTGGTAGTCAATTGGATCGAGCCGGCGAGGGCTTGGTCGTGAAAATTGTCATGCCACGGGGACTGTACTGTGGAATCTTATGGTAATGAGACCTTTGGTTCCGGTATACTCGAGTATTACCAAAATGACTGAATGGAGTGCGGGCCCGGTTGGGGTATGATAGTTGGACGGTTGGATGTAAGTGATGTCTACGGATGGTTACTCTTAAACATTGACGGAGGGTCAATGAGGTTGGATCAAGAAATAAGCGTGGAAATGGGCTCTTGAGAGCCGTCTGTATCCTTTCACTGATTTGATTTACTTCTTATTTGCATACTTGCATTGAACGGTTATTCTTATATGATTTTAGATGCTTTGGTGGTGGTAACTCACTGAGCTTTAGCTCACACCCTTCCATTTGTTTTCCTTACAGGAAAATAATCACTTTTGGGAAGCTCATACTTGTTGGTTGCCAAATTGAGCCATGTTTATGTCCATTTTGATAGCTCTTGCATGAAACCCTATTGTGTATTGGGTTTATCTTTTGAATGGCAAACCGAATATGTGTATACCTTATGTATAGCTTTTGACATGCCAATGTGTTGTAAATGTTGAATTTTAGAGTTTGGATGTTTGGTTGATGTTTGGATGAACTTCGGAACGATTCAGCTTTCAAACGGCAAAAGAAAAATTTTTGACGGAAGGGCACTGGACTGAATCCGGCCAGGAATCCGGCCAGAAACTGGCCGGATTGTCGGCCGGATTGCTTGGGAAATTTTGAATCCGTGAACTTGCTCACTGGACAGTATCCGGCCAAGAATCCGGCCGCTAATCCGGCCAGATTCCGGCCGGATTCTACTGTCCAGGCCACTATTCAGCATTTTCGTTTTTTTTATATTTTGTTATTTTGATACTTGTGGCTTGTCCGAGCACGTTTTTGCATTCCCAAAATGTTTTAGAACGCGTGTAACTGCTCCGTAGTCCTGGCGAGAGCTGGGCAGGCAGTCCGCTAACCCCTTTGGTTCGCCTTAGGGGAAGGTGGGGCTGTTACAAAATCCGCATTACATTAAATTACAAGAAACACTTACATGAACACACCAATATCAACGAACAGGGGCTGTAGTGGGGCAGACTCTTCTAGTTGCCGCGAGACCTAATTTTTGAAGTCAATGACTCAAATGGTTGGGTCAATTTGTTCGAGCTTTCAGCTGTAGGAATTTCGACAACTGTGGTTGACAAAATTCAGAATCAACGGAAGACCAATACTTGCCCAATTCAAATTAGTGGCTTTGTCCAAATCTTACTTAACCGAATTCAGTTAAGATCCTAGGGTTATGATATATATGCAACAGGAGAAAGTGCAGGGTCACAAAGACATACGAGGGGAAAAAAACATAGAAATCGAAATCATATGGAAGGGAATTTTACCCTTTCTCTGTAATAGTGATGGCGTAGAGCTTTTGATTTCTGCGTATATTTGAGAGAGAGATGGTGAAAAAAATTGACAAACTCTTATCCGGTTGCATACATGCAGATGTGGGTTTTGGATGAGGCGAAGAATTCGGTCTAGGTTAGTTTTGTTTTTTTCCTTTTCGGATTTGTAAAGATAACCCCTTTCCTGCTTTTGGGGGTCTTATCGATACCTTTTTTACAAGGCGTCGATATGTGGATTGTGCTAGTGAAACTATCTTTTATGGGTTTTAGATTAAAACTACTGTCATTTTTATGTAAAAAGTTGAGGAACCGTTGTGAAATTTTGCGAGCACAAATTGAACATTTGCCGCCTTATTACCGCACTTTCTCCTTGTGCCACAGTAAAAGCGTTTGCAAAAAGCCCGGTTTTCTTGTAGTGGCTCGAATGGGGCGTACAACTCTTTAATTCATAAGTTAGTAGTTTAGTGCAGCCCATTGAGTTTCTCACTGAAAGTAAGGCAATAGGTCTTCCTCCTTGGTTCAAAACAACAGCTCCAGACTCCAATTACCTGAAGCATCACAATCAATTTTCAAATGTTCTTAGAAAAGTCAGGTGAAAGCCCCAAGGGTACAGGTGCATGTGTAGGTTTGCTGCTTTAAGCGCGAAGGGCTTGTTCTTCTGAGAATCTCCCCAATGGAAGTTCTCATTCTTCTTGTCAACTCGGTCAAGGGTGCAGCATAGTGCTAAAGTCCCTCGCGAATCTCCGTATAGAAACCCGCAAGTTCATGGAAGCTTTGAATAATCACCCACGGACCGTGGGATGTCGGCCACTCTGAATAGTTGCACCTTGATTCATCACCTTCATTCCCTCGCACTCTATTAAACAAACCCCAGGAAACACAAGCTCGTTTAGTGCAAAATTGCACTTCTTGGATTGGCATAGAGCTTCTCGCTTGAAGAATACATCCATAACGAGCCCTAATATTGCTCTAGATGCTCATCGATAAGACTTGCCTATAAATTAAGATATCATCAAAGTAAACTACCACAAATTTTCCTAAGAATGGACGCAGAACATGATTCATTAACCTCATGAAGGTACTAGGTGCATTAGTTAGCCCAAAAGGTGTGAGAACCCGTAACTTTTCCATTTTCTAGGTTTTATTATCATTAATGGCATGTTTTCTGCATTTTCTTGATTAGGAAAATTTCTAGATAATTTGTATGAGTAAATAGAGGTTTTAGGTGATTTTTCTAGTATCGAATAGGTTTTGAGAAATTAAGAGCGTATACCGGACGTGGGACCCACTAGGACGAAAAGTTCAGAAAAATTCGGCCAACTAGGTTAAGTTATGGATACTGGGTTTAAATTACCGGGTGTTGTGAGATAATTAGAGGTTGCTATGTGGATTGATGTGAGAGGGAACAAAGGGATAGAGATGCATTAATAGAGTGACAAGCGTCACTTGGACATTGGTGGCACTTTTTGACTACTATTCACACTTTTACCATTTGGTTAAAATAACTCAAAATTGACCAAAAATTCACTCAAAATTTGCTCTTCATAGCCGGCCCTCTCCTCCAAGAAAGAAAGAAAGAAAACTCTTCAAATCCTTGCCTCCATCTTGCTCAAATTCAACTAATCAACCACTTAATCTTGCTTTTGTTCCATAGAAACCTTTAAGTGAGTGATTGTGAGGTGTTTGGTGGAGTTGTTTGGAAAGCTAAGGTGACAAGTTGCTCTCTCTCTTGTGTTGCTAAGGTAAGTTGAGAAGGACCCCTCTCCTCCCTCTAATGATGCTTAAATCATGATTGGTGGTAGTATAAGATGCACTTTTATGGATTATATCTTGATTCCGATTGAAGTGATGAAGTTTTATAATTTTTGGGGATTTTTCTGTTTTCATATGAATATGATTATGTGGTTATGTATGATGATTGGAAATGGTATTTAAGGAAGCTAGAAGGTGGAAAAAGTGGTAAATTGCAAGCAATTTCTGTTTTGGAAGAAAAATTGGAAAGTTAGGGTTCTTTGAATTACCTTCTGCCTGGTTTTGTATCTCATAGCTAGAGGCCGAATTGGCCTTGGGTTAAAACATGAAAGTTGTAGGTAATGATATTTTAGAGGTTCCTACAAAATTTCAGGTCAATCGGAGTAGCGTAGCTTGAGAAAAGATAGAATTACCCTTGCTGCCCTGGTTTTACCCGAAATTGAGAATTGCTTCTGTAATGGGTTATTTTGGTTGGGAATGCTTCCGAATTGGTTGTTGAGGTCTTCTGATTAAATGTATCCCTGTTTCTTAGCTTTCATATGGCTTTGGAATTTCTGGATTTGGACTTAGGTAGGCTGATTTATGATGTTTGCACTAGAATGCGTTCTGTGAATCTGTTTTTGCGGTTCTGGTGTAGTAGATTGCATTTTTGACCTGGTTACACTCGAAAATGGGTTGAGTGACCTTCTGTAATATTGTATCCCTATCTCTTAGCTTCGAAATGGTGGGTCTTGGACCTTCATCCGATAATCGTAGTGCCTTTGGTGCCATTACCGCAAAATGACGTCAAAAACTGTTTTTTTCAGGGTTAAAGCTAGTTCCATTTCCGGATTTTTCTGGTTTCCTCTATTGCTTGTGTGTGGTTATGGAACCCTATTTTGGGAATATTTGGCATTGGTTTATGACTCGTTATCGAGTCTCATTGTACTTGTTTGCGTGTTTTAGGGCGTGACGGTGGTTCACGACGTTCCTTTGACGGAAGTGCGTGAAATATCACTTTCGAGCTTGGTGAGTGTACTACTCACTTGTGTGTTACTATATGGCTTTGATACTTGAACTTGATGAGTTAAATGTTTATTATACCATTGATATTGATTGAAGTGAGGGTGTACTTTATCACTCTCACTTATTTCTCATGTTATTGGAATGTTACATGAAATAAAAGTACATGACTTGGTGTCGTTTGGACGAGTATCCAACGACCATGATTGTTATCATTGAGCTCAACCCCATTGGTAGTTGATTGAATCGAGCCGGCGAGGCCTTGGTCGTGACAATTAATGAGCCTTGGGGAAAGTTATATGGAATCTTGTAGTATGCGAGACTCTCGATTCCGGTATACTCGAGTAATACCATAGTGCAAGTGTTTGGAGTTCGGGCCCGGTAGGGGTATGTTGGGTGGAAGGAATGGAAGTAAAGTGGAGTCTACGGTTGGTTACTTTTAAACATTGACGGAGAGTCAATGAGATCCGATCAAGAATGCAAACGAGGAAAAGGGCTCTTGAGAGCCGCCCGTATCCTTTTATCATCATTATTGATGTTTGTCTTTATTTACCTTTGATGAATTGGACTGAAAAGCTTGATGTATCTATGAACTTGGTTGCTTGAGTAGTATTATCTCACTGGGCAATTAGCTCACCCTATTCCTTTTGTTTTCCTTACAGGAAAATAAATACTTTTGGACTGCAATTGATAATTGGTTGCCGAATTGAGCTAGTTGGACATACCTTTTGTATAGCTCATTTATTGAAACCCTAAATGTACTTTTGGGACCGTTTCTCTTTTGATTTGGCAAACCGTACTTGTATCCTCTTTTGAATCACTTTGGTATGCCGCTTTGGATTGTATCTGCTAAATTTCAACATGTAAATATTTGCTTGATGTTTGGTTGAGGTTTCGACGGGTCGGTTACTATTCATGGCCGACTCCGGTTTTATTTTTTTTATTTTGACATTTTGACTTGTTTACGCGCGTTTGTAAGTTCCGGATCGTAGCTCGCTCTATACCGAACCGTTAGTCCTGGCGAGAGTTGGGCAGGCAGTCCGCTAACCCCTTTGGTTCGCCTTAAGGGAAGGTGGGGCTGTCACAAAAGGCATTACTAACCACTCATACAATCCATACTTAGTCTTGAAGGCAGTTTTCCATTCATCCCCCTCCTTAATCCTAATTTGATGGTACCCACTTTTGAGATCAATTTTGGTAAAGAACACAGCCCCATGTAACTCATCAAGCATGTCATCTAAGCGAGGTATAGGGTGGCTATAATTTACCGTGATGGCATTTACGGCTCTACAATCGGTGCACATTCTCCACGTACCATCTTTCTTGGGCACCAGAATGACTGGAACAGCACACGGGTTTAAACTCTCACGTGCCCATCGTTTGCCAAGCAACTCGTCCACTTGCCTTTGCAACTCCTTAGTCTCCTCCGGGTTGCTCTTGTAAGCTGGGCGATTTGGCAATGAAGCTCCAGGGATGAAGTCAATTTGATGTTCAATGCCCCTAAGTGGTGGCAATCCACTTGGCACGTCCTCGGGGAAGACATCAACGTACTCCTGTAAAAGAGACTTAACCTCGAGAGGTATATCAGTATCAAGTTCATGCACATTCAGAGCTACTTCCTTGCTAACAAGCATAAGAAGTGGCTGCTCATCTCTCATTAACTTCCTCACTTTCTTGGCTTTTATCAGGAGCATTTGTTTTCCCTCGATTTTTACCTCACTTGCCGAGCTATCTATAGCCTTTTTCCTCTCCTTTTTTGCCTCGGCTCTCTTATTTTCTTCCCTTTTTGCACTATACTTCTCAAACTCTTGTTGCAATTTCAATTGGTCCTCATGCACTTGTTTGGGGGAAAGGGGAGCTAGTGTGACTTTCTTACTGTTGTACAAGAAGCTATACTTATTAGTCACACCATCAAAAGTCACCTGTCTGTCAAACTGCCAAGGCCTACCTAGTATAATGTGACTAGCCTGCATAGGAACTACATCACATAATACTTCATCAGAATATTTATGGATTTGGAAGGATATAAGAACGTGCTTGGTTACTCGAACCTCCCCAGAGTTGTTGAGCCATTGGAGTTTGTAGGGTCGCGGGTGATCCCTTGTAGGCAACTTCAAGTTGTCCACCATGAGTGAACTAGCAACATTTGTGCAGCTCCCACTATCAATAATCACACTACAAAGTGCTTGGTTGACGAAGCACCTGGTGTAGAAAATGTTCTCCCGTTGAAGCTCGTCCTCCTTAACACGTGCAGTTAATGCTCTCCTTGCAACCAATGCAGTCCCAAAATGACCCTCGGGTGCACTAAACTCCTCTTCATTTGGCGATTCCCCATCACTACCTCCGTCAAGAGGTGGTATGCCGTCGTACTCGGCTTCGTCCTCACTCACGATCTCACCATTTTGCATCATAATCATAGTCCTTTGATTGGGACATTGACTAGCAATATGGCCTCTACCTTGGCATTTGAAGCATCGAGTATCACGAGCTCTAGTTTGTATCCTAGGCTCCTCAAATTTTGGAGTAGAAGAGGGCGGCTTACTAATACTAGGGTTGCCCACCTTACCTCCCTCGAATCTCGGCTTTGGTGTAGGAGCATTTGGTGAAGGCCGAGAATCATTCCTTGGTTGGAATGGGCGGTTGGTAGAGTAGGTGGTATTGCCGAAATTTGATCGAGTGGTACCCCTCCTCTTGAGCCTTTGCTCGACCTTAATAGCCTTGTCTACAAGCTCATGCAACTCCATATAATATTGAAGTTCCACTCGTTCAGCAATATCGGGTCGTAACTCGCTCAAGAATCTCGCCATGGTGGCTTCAGGATCCTCCTGTACATCCGCTCTAAGCATCAGGATCTCCATCTCCTTGTGGTACTCATCCACACTCCGGTTGCCCTGGACTAAGGTTTGTAACCGGTGGTATAAATCCCTAGTGTAACGTCCAGGTACAAAGCGGGTGCGCATCATGGCTCGAAGCTCGGGCCATGGAATGAGCTCAGGTAGCCCATTTCTCCTTCTAGACTTCTTGATTTGGTCCCACCAAACCACAGCGTACTCAGTGAATTCCATGGTGGCCAATTGCACCTTTTGCACCTCGGTGTAGTTTTGGCAAGAAAAGACCATTTCGATCTTGGATAACCATTCGAGAAAGGCCTCGGGATCGGACCGTCCTTTGAACTCAGGGATTGCATCTTGATTCCCTTGAATACATCGATAGGTCCAGTCTGGTTCCTTTGCCTTGGTCGAATTCGAGGTTCCTCATCATCATCATCATTATTGGAACCATTGGACGACTCCTCCACGTCCCTTCGCCTTCGCATGGACTTAGAGGTTTTTGGTGTTCCAGACGCTCGGAGTTGCAGCAACTCATCTTGAATGGGTTCTAGCATGCGTTGGAAATGCCTCTCCATTTGCTCCATCATCTGTTCAAAGTTCATGGGACGGGATACTCCTTCGTTTCCACTAGACATGGAGTCTCAAGTGTACCTGCAAGGGTTAATAGCAAAGAAAAGTAAATAGGGGAAAAAGTAACTTTTTTTTTTGTCTCACTTCACTCCCTGAGTGTATACTCTCACGCTCGTATGTGGTCACTCAGATCACTCTAATGAGCTCACCAAAATTTTCTCACAGCCCCTTGCAAAACCTTGAAGAAAGTAGAGCTCCTCAAGTGCTCAAATTTAGCTTAAAAAATCAGAAAGTTCACGTAGAATTTGAGTCGTAAGAGTGAGTATTTTCTTGGAA
>NW_020863758.1:0-22970 GCF_003713205.1 Coffea eugenioides
CATTTCAACTTAAAAGATATCATTCAACTTAAAAGAATCCAATATGCCTAATGCCTATCGCGTATGTCCCACAATTGCCCAAGTCCTCTAACCTAGGCGCTCTGATACCAACTGTGACGACCCCACTTCTCCCAAGGGCGAACCCAAGGGTATCGGCGGGCCGACTGCCTAGCTCGCGCCAGGACTCAAAACTTAAAGCAATAAAAGCCAGAAAATCCAAATGAGTACTATACATACTATATACAATCCCAAAAGAGTTATAATTACATTCTCCAAAAGTACCTGCTCTTACTATTACATCCGTATACTTACAACCAAAACCAAAAAGGGAGACCCTAAGAAGGGTCCTAATACAAACCACCAGAAATAAAACAAACATCCTAAAAGTTCAACTATTACAAGCCAATCTACTAAACTAGTGTATGAGCCCCAAACGTACCCGCGTCGGCCCCTGCTAAGGAAAACAAACGGAATGGGGTAAGCTAAAAGCTTAGTAAGTAAACAGGGGCAAAAGCGTAAATTTCACGTAGCAACCTTTACACAGTAAGAGTAAAGCAAAAGCAGAAAAGTAACATCACATAATAAGGATACGGGTGGCTCCAAAGCCAATTCATTTGCCATGCTTGATCTCCTGTCGACACTCCGTCGACCATAAATAAGGTCCGTAGAACTTCACTTGTACACCCACCGACACCTTATCACCCTCACTGGCCAGTCACCACACAAACTTGCCCAGGCGAACGAAATCACAAACTTGAGCTTTAATCATAAGCTCGGGTCACAAACTTGGTGACCTCAAACCAAGTTGGACTGACTTCGACCAAGCCCTAACCGGCTCGAATAGTCCCATCTAGGTATTGAGTTCAACCGCAAACTCACAAAATTTCACAAAAGTATCAAAAGTCACCCCGAGCCACAAGCTCAAAGGGTTTGTTCCAAAATTTCTCACTACATATGGTCATGTACAAATTGGTGCGTAAATTAGGGTCTAGATCGATGTGCGATAAAGTACAACCCTCGCCTGGTACCGCTTTTACACATAACGAAACACATAAACAACTAACAATAAGAGCGGCCTGAATACTTTACTCAAAAATACAAAGTAGTAATAAAGGCGGAATTCACTTTGTTGTGTTGGCTAGTAAGTGGGCCCCCGGCACCGCCTAGCTCACCACTGTCTGAAAATCGAAAGATTATGTCCAATATATCACAAACGGCAACTAACGTACTTGAAATAAGCCAAACGGCAAAAAATTGGCACGCGCAAAGTGGCGGAAAACGGCAAAACGGCCGCACACGTCCGCGCAGAACGGCAAACGGAAATGGCCAAGTCGGCCATCTCAAACCGTTTTGGTCAAAATTTAGGCTAGGAATATCGGATCAAGGTACATGAGGTACCGTTACGAAGCTAAGAGGAAGGGCTCCAATGTTCATGAAGACATCGCAACCTAGATCTCAATGGGTATAGGTGAAAATTGCGTGAAACAGTTCCAGCTGTTTCATTGCGAGTTACCAAACAGGCCCTGTTTGCAAGGCCGTAACTCACGGTTCAGAAATCGAAATTAAGAAATTCCAAAGGCATTAGGAAGCTGAGACATAAGGCTAAAACTTTCATGTTTTGGCCAAGACCTGAATCTATTCAGAACAAAACAAAATTCGAGTGCCAAAGTACCCGTCAGAACTGTCCAAATACAAGGCAGTTCTGACGAGCGATATTGTTTTGATCATAACCGGAGCTACGGAACTCGGTTTTTGACGTACTTTATACCGTTTCGAAGCTGAGATCAAGATCTAAACTTCTTATGAAGGATTCGGCACCCAGATCGAACTCTATAAAAATCGAAAAGTCATGGGCAGAAACAAAATCAGAAAACGCGTAGGACCAGAGGGTCAAAACAGGCTTGAGCATTTCGTCGATAACTCAGGCTACGCTAATCCGATTGACCTGAAATTTTGCAGGAATACTCAGGACTCAAGGGGCTACGACTTTCATGTTTTACGAAACTTCTGAATCAGCACGGAACATTAAGAAAAATGGAGCTCAAGTTCAGGTTCTGGGTTGCCCTGTTTACCCATTTTGCCGGTTTCAAATGTCGCAAACATATGGTTCGTTTTCATGGTTCTTATGCAGGTTTTTCAACCACTTTTGTACCAAATAAACACACATATACTAACATCTAAATGGCCTACAAATGGTCCGAAATTCCCCTCCCAAGTCAATACCAAATTTAACAATCATCAACCACAATCCCTAACCAAATTTCATTTGCACCAATGAACTTAATCCAACCTCTCACTAACCAAACTCTATCTCACTAACCATAAGCTAAGCTAAATTAGCCTAATGGAGTTTAGGGTTTCTTAACCCAAATCAGCTTTTTTCAAGTAACCAACCAAATCAAGTGAGGCAATTCATCAAACATAACCACTACAAGTCCATTTCTCAACTAAAACAAGTAAGGAAAGCATTAGCAAGAAACCCAAATTCTTTCCTCTTCTTGGCCGAATTTTCAGCAACCAAATAACACTAAAATTAACCAAAGTACTCCATAAAAACATGTGATAGGCATAAGAGGTACCACAATCAAGCACAACTAGGGTCCTATGCCAAAATAACCACTAGTTCATCAAACAATAATCAACTTAAGTCTTCAAATAGACTTTCTTACCTTTGATGCAAGCTTTGTAGATGATCACCCACAACAATCAAGTGCTCAAGTTGTTTCTCCAAGATCCAAGACAAAAATGATGCACCAAAGCAAGCTTTCTTTTTTCTTCTCTTCTCACGGCTCTCACTCTCTCTCTCGGCTCTTCTTCTTTTTTTTCTTAGTTTAGTTTTCTCTTGTTTCTTATAAGTTGTAAGACAACATATAGTCAAAGCTTTGGGAGATATTTCTTATAGCTAACCAATCACAAAAATGCTTTATTTGTTGTTTTCACCCTTGCACTTCAACTTTCTCTTTCTTATACAATTTCCCTCACACATTTGATAATCTTTCAATTTACTCCATAAGTCATAACTTAATCTCTTTTAAATCATGTAATCACACTTAATTACCTCACTAATCACTTTCTCATCTTAATCACTTACACTTAAGCATGCTTTATCCCACATAAAAGTAATTAAACAATAACCTTTTTGTCAAGGGCAAAATTAGGTTTAAACCCACTTAAAACTTCTAATAAATCATAACATTAGGGATTTTGCTCACTTAGGGTTTCTAACCTTCTTAAACTTAATTAATCTATACCAAATGGATTAAATCCTATTCTTACCCACACTAAGACACACATTAACCTTACTAACTTTAATCACCACTCGAACTTGTAACCAATACATAACTAGGGTTTAAATCTTAAGGGTTTTCGAAATACTCCCGAAACCAAACGTTACCGCCCAACTAATGAATATATTAACATAGAACGGACTGGGGCCTCACAATCTCCCCCACTTAGGACAATTTCGTCCTCGAAATTAATTCGTTGGTCAAAGCGTACCTTCAAAATCCACCGAAGGATTCGTCATCTCAGGTTGACCCATCGCATAGACTCTTGCTGGCCCTTTGGGTCGATTTTCCCCTGCAGTTGACGGCATTTCAACTTAAAAGATATCATTCAACTTAAAAGAATCCAATATGCCTAATGCCTATCGCGTATGTCCCACAATTGCCCAAGTCCTCTAACCTAGGCGCTCTGATACCAACTGTGACGACCCCACTTCTCCCAAGGGCGAACCCAAGGGTATCGGCGGGCCGACTGCCTAGCTCGCGCCAGGACTCAAAACTTAAAGCAATAAAAGCCAGAAAATCCAAATGAGTACTATACATACTATATACAATCCCAAAAGAGTTATAATTACATTCTCCAAAAGTACCTGCTCTTACTATTACATCCGTATACTTACAACCAAAACCAAAAAGGGAGACCCTAAGAAGGGTCCTAATACAAACCACCAGAAATAAAACAAACATCCTAAAAGTTCAACTATTACAAGCCAATCTACTAAACTAGTGTATGAGCCCCAAACGTACCCGCGTCGGCCCCTGCTAAGGAAAACAAACGGAATGGGGTAAGCTAAAAGCTTAGTAAGTAAACAGGGGTAAAAGCGTAAATTTCACGTAGCAACATTTACACAGTAAGAGTAAAGCAAAAGCAGAAAAGTAACATCACATAATAAGGATACGGGTGGCTCCAAAGCCAATTCATTTGCCATGCTTGATCTCCTGTCGACACTCCGTCGACCATAAATAAGGTCCGTAGAACTTCACTTGTACACCCACCGACACCTTATCACCCTCACTGGCCAGTCACCTCACAAACTTGCCCAGGCGAACGAAATCACAAACTTGAGCTTTAATCATAAGCTCGGGTCACAAACTTGGTGACCTCAAACCAAGTTGGACTGATTTCGACCAAGCCCTAACCGGCTCGAATAGTCCATCTAGGTATTGAGTTCAACCGCAAACTCACAAAATTCACAAAAGTAATCAAAAGTCACCCCGAGCCACAAGCTCAAGGGTTTTTGTTCCAAAATTTCTCACATACATATGTCATGTACAAATTGGTGCGTAAATTAGGGTCTAGATCGAGTGCGATAAAGTACACCCTCGCCTAGGTACCCTTTTTACACATAACGAAACACATAAACAACTAACACATAAGAGCGGGCTGAATACTTACTCAAAATACCAAAAGTAGTATAAAGGCGGAATTCACTTTGTGTGTTGGCTAGTAGTGGGCCCCACCGGCACCGCCTAGCTCACCACTGTCTGAAATCGAAGATTATGTCACAATATATCACAAACGGCAACTAACGTACTTGAAATAAGCCAAACGGCAAAATTGGCACGCGCAAGTGCGGAAACGGCAAAACGGCCGCACACGTCCGCGCAGAACGGCAAACGGAAATGGCCAAGTCGGCCATCTCAAACCGTTTTGGTCAAAATTTAGGCTAGGAATATCGGATCAAGGTACATGAGGTACCGTTACGAAGCTAAGAGGAAGGGCTACAATGTTCATGAAGACATCGCAACCCATTGCGTGAAACAGTTCCAGCTGTTTCATTGCGAGTTACCAAACAGGCCCTGTTTGCAAGGCCGTAACTCACGGCTCAGAAATCGAAATTAAGAAATTTCCAAAGGCATTAAAGGAAGCTGAGACATAAGGCTAAACTTTTCATGTTTTGGCAAGCCCTGAATCTATTCAGAATCAAAATCAAAATTCGAGTCCAAAAGTACCCGTCAGAACTGTCCAATACAAGGCAGTTCTGACGAGCGATATTGTTTTGATCATAACCGGAGCTACGGAACTCCGGTTTTCCGGACGTACTTTATAATACCGTTTCGAAGCTGAGAATCAAGATCTAAACTTCTTTATGAAGGCAGTCGGCACCCAGATCGAACTCTATAAAAAACTCGAAAAGTCATGGGCAGAAACAACAATCAAGAAAACGCGTAGAACCTCAGAGGGTCAAACGGCTTGAGCATTTCGTCGATTAACTCAGGCTACGCTAATCCGATGACCTGAATTTTTGTAGGCATACTTCAGGACTCAAGGGGCTACGACTTTCAATTTTTACGAAACTTCTGAATCAGCAGGAACATTAAGAAAAATGGAGCTCAAGTTCAGGTTCTGGGTTGCCCTGTTTACCCATTTTGCCGGTTTCAAATGTCGCAAACATATGGTTCGTTTTCATGGTTCTTATGCAGGTTTTTCAACCACTTTTGTACCAAATAAACACACATACACTAACATCTAAATGGCCTACAAATGGTCCGAAATTCCCCTCCCAAGTCAATACCAAATTTAACAATCATCAACCACAATCCCTAACCAAATTTCATTTGCACCAATGAACTTAATCCAACCTCTCACTAACCAAACTCTATCTCACTAACCATAAGCTAAGCTAAATTAGCCTAATGGAGTTTAGGGTTTCTTAACCCAAATCAGCTTTTTGCAAGTAACCAACCAAATCAAGTGAGGCAATTCATCAAACATAACCACTACAAGTCCATTTCTCAACTAAACAAGTAAGGAAAGCATTACATTCAAAAGCCCTAATTCTCTTTCTCTTGACCGAAATTTCCAGCAGCATAAATCACCAAAAATTAACCAAAGTACTCCATAAAAACAAGTGATAGGCATAAGAGGTACCACAATCAAGCACAACTAAGGTCCTATGCCAAAAATAACCACTAGTTCATCAAACAATAATCAACTTAAGTCTTCAAATAGACTTTCTTACCTTTGATTCAAGCTTTGTAGATGATCACCCACAACAATCAAGTGCTCAAGTTGTTTCTCCAAGGTCCAAACTCAAGATTGAAGAACAAAATGATGCACCAAAGCAAACTTTCTTTTTTCTTCTCTTCTCACGGCTCTCACTCTCTCTCTCGGCTCTTCTTCTTTTTTTTCTTAGTTTAGTTTTCTCTTGTTTCTTATAAGTTGTAAGACAACATATAGTCAAAGCTTTGGGAGATATTTCTTATAGCTAACCAATCACAAAATGCTTTATTTGTTGTTTTCACCCTTGCACTTCAACTTTCTCTTTCTTATACAATTTCCCTCACACATTTGATAATCTTTCAATTTACTCCATAAGTCATAACTTAATCTCTTTTAAATCATGTAATCACACTTAATTACCTCACTAATCACTTTCTCATCTTAATCACTTACACTTAAGCATGCTTTATCCCACATAAAAGTAATTAAACAATAACCTTTTTGTCAAGGGCAAAATTAGGTTTAAACCCACTTAAAACTTCTAATAAATCATAACATTAGGGATTTTGCTCACTTAGGGTTTCTAACCTTCTTAAACTTAATTAATCTATACCAAATGGATTAAATCCTATTCTTACCCACACTAAGACACACATTAACCTTACTAACTTTAATCACCACTCGAACTTGTAACCAATACATAACTAGGGTTTAAATCTTAAATCCCTACTTAGGGTTTTCGAAATACTCCCGAAACCAAACGTTACCGCCCAACTAATGAATATATTAACATAGAACGGACTGGGGCCTCACAATCTCCCCCACTTAGGACAATTTCGTCCTCGAAATTAATTCGTTGGTCAAAGCGTACCTTCAAAATCCACCGAAGGATTCGTCATCTCAGGTTGACCCATCGCATAGACTCTTGCTGGCCCTTTGGGTCGATTTTCCCCTGCAGTTGACGGCATTTCAACTTAAAAGATATCATTCAACTTAAAAGAATCCAATATGCCTAATGCCTATCGCGTATGTCCCACAATTGCCCAAGTCCTCTAACCTAGGCGCTCTGATACCAACTGTGACGACCCCACTTCTCCCAAGGGCGAACCCAAGGGTATCGGCGGGCCGCCTGCCTAGCTCGCGCCAGGACTCAAAACTTAAAGCAATAAAAGCCAGAAAATCCAAAAGAGTACTATACATACTATATACAATCCCAAAAGAGTTATAATTACATTCTCCAAAAGTACCTGCTCTTACTATTACATCCGTATACTTACAACCAAAACCAAAAAGGGAGACCCTAAGAAGGGTCCTAATACAAACCACCAGAAATAAAACAAACATCCTAAAAGTTCAACTATTACAAGCCAATCTACTAAACTAGTGTATGAGCCCCAAACGTACCCGCGTCGGCCCCTGCTAAGGAAAACAAACGGAATGGGGTAAGCTAAAAGCTTAGTAAGTAAACAGGGGCAAAAGCGTAAATTTCACGTAGCAACCTTTACACAGTAAGAGTAAAGCAAAAGCAGAAAAGTAACATCACATAATAAGGATACGGGTGGCTCCAAAGCCAATTCATTTGCCATGCTTGATCTCCTGTCGACACTCCGTCGACCATAAATAAGGTCCGTAGAACTTCACTTGTACACCCACCGACACCTTATCACCCTCACTGGCCAGTCACCTCACAAACTTGCCCAGGCGAACGAAATCACAAACTTGAGCTTTAATCATAAGCTCGGGTCACAAACTTGGTGACCTCAAACCAAGTTGGACTGATTTCGACCAAGCCCTAACCGGCTCGAATAGTCCATCTAGGTATTGAGTTCAACCGCAAACTCACAAAATTCACAAAAGTATTCAAAAGTCACCCCGAGCCACAAGCTCAAGGGTTTTTGTTCCAAAATTTCTCACATACATATGTCATGTACAAATTGGTGCGTAAATTAGGGTCTAGATCGAGTGCGATAAAGTACACCCTCGCCTAGGTACCCTTTTTACACATAACGAAACACATAAACAACTAACACATAAGAGCGGCCTGAATACTTACTCAAAATACCAAAAGTAGTATAAAGGCGGAATTCACTTTGTGTGTTGGCTAGTAGTGGGCCCCACCGGCACCGCCTAGCTCACCACTGTCTGAAATCGAAGATTATGTCACAATATATCACAAACGGCAACTAACGTACTTGAAATAAGCCAAACGGCAAAATTGGCACGCGCAAGTGCGGAAACGGCAAAACGGCCGCACACGTCCGCGCAGAACGGCAAACGGAAATGGCCAAGTCGGCCATCTCAAACCGTTTTGGTCAAAATTTAGGCTAGGAATATCGGATCAAGGTACATGAGGTACCGTTACGAAGCTAAGAGGAAGGGCTCCAATGTTCATGAAGACATCGCAACCTAGATCTCAATGGGTATAGGTGAAAATTGCGTGAAACAGTTCCAGCTGTTTCATTGCGAGTTACCAAACAGGCCCTGTTTGCAAGGCCGTAACTCACGGCTCAGAAATCGAAATTAAGAAATTCCAAAGGCATTAGGAAGCTGAGACATAAGGCTAAAACTTTCATGTTTTGGCCAAGACCTGAATCTATTCAGAACAAAACAAAATTCGAGTGCCAAAGTACCCGTCAGAACTGTCCAAATACAAGGCAGTTCTGACGAGCGATATTGTTTTGATCATAACCGGAGCTACGGAACTCGGTTTTCGACGTACTTTATACCGTTTCGAAGCTGAGATCAAGATCTAAACTTCTTATGAAGGAGTCGGCACCCAGATCGAACTCTATAAAAATCGAAAAGTCATGGGCAGAAACAAAATCAGAAAACGCGTAGAACCAGAGGGTCAAAACAGGCTTGAGCATTTCGTCGATAACTCAGGCTACGCTAATCCGATTGACCTGAAATTTTGTAGGCATACTCAGGACTCAAGGGGCTACGACTTTCATGTTTTACGAAACTTCTGAATCAGCACGGAACATTAAGAAAAATGGAGCTCAAGTTCAGGTTCTGGGTTGCCCTGTTTACCCATTTTGCCGGTTTCAAATGTCGCAAACATATGGTTCGTTTTCATGGTTCTTATGCAGGTTTTTCAACCACTTTTGTACCAAATAAACACACATATACTAACATCTAAATGGCCTACAAATGGTCCGAAATTCCCCTCCCAAGTCAATACCAAATTTAACAATCATCAACCACAATCCCTAACCAAATTCATTTGCACCAATGAACTTAATCCAACCTCTCACTAACCAAACTCTATCTCACTAACCATAAGCTAAGCTAAATTAGCCTAATGGAGTTTAGGGTTTCTTAACCCAAATCAGCTTTTTGCAAGTAACCAACCAAATCAAGTGAGGCAATTCATCAAACATAACCACTACAAGTCCATTTCTCAACTAAAACAAGTAAGGAAAGCATTAGCAAGAAACCCAAATTCTTTCCTCTTCTTGGCCGAATTTTCAGCAACCAAATAACACTAAAATTAACCAAAGTACTCCATAAAAACATGTGATAGGCATAAGAGGTACCACAATCAAGCACAACTAGGGTCCTATGCCAAAATAACCACTAGTTCATCAAACAATAATCAACTTAAGTCTTCAAATAGACTTTCTTACCTTTGATGCAAGCTTTGTAGATGATCACCCACAACAATCAAGTGCTCAAGTTGTTTCTCCAAGATCCAAGACAAAAATGATGCACCAAAGCAAGCTTTCTTTTTTCTTCTCTTCTCACGGCTCTCACTCTCTCTCTCGGCTCTTCTTCTTTTTTTTCTTAGTTTAGTTTTCTCTTGTTTCTTATAAGTTGTAAGACAACATATAGTCAAAGCTTTGGGAGATATTTCTTATAGCTAACCAATCACAAAAATGCTTTATTTGTTGTTTTCACCCTTGCACTTCAACTTTCTCTTTCTTATACAATTTCCCTCACACATTTGATAATCTTTCAATTTACTCCATAAGTCATAACTTAATCTCTTTTAAATCATGTAATCACACTTAATTACCTCACTAATCACTTTCTCATCTTAATCACTTACACTTAAGCATGCTTTATCCCACATAAAAGTAATTAAACAATAACCTTTTTGTCAAGGGCAAAATTAGGTTTAAACCCACTTAAAACTTCTAATAAATCATAACATTAGGGATTTTGCTCACTTAGGGTTTCTAACCTTCTTAAACTTAATTAATCTATACCAAATGGATTAAATCCTATTCTTACCCACACTAAGACACACATTAACCTTACTAACTTTAATCACCACTCGAACTTGTAACCAATACATAACTAGGGTTTAAATCTTAAATCCCTACTTAGGGTTTTCGAAATACTCCCGAAACCAAACGTTACCACCCAACTAATGAATATATTAACATAGAACGGACTGGGGCCTCACAATCTCCCCCACTTAGGACAATTTCGTCCTCGAAATTAATTCGTTGGTCAAAGCGTACCTTCAAAATCCACCGAAGGATTCGTCATCTCAGGTTGACCCATCGCATAGACTCTTGCTGGCCCTTTGGGTCGATTTTCCCCTGCAGTTGACGGCATTTCAACTTAAAAGATATCATTCAACTTAAAAGAATCCAATATGCCTAATGCCTATCGCGTATGTCCCACAATTGCCCAAGTCCTCTAACCTAGGCGCTCTGATACCAACTGTGACGACCCCACTTCTCCCAAGGGCGAACCCAAGGGTATCGGCGGGCCGCCTGCCTAGCTCGCGCCAGGACTCAAAACTTAAAGCAATAAAAGCCAGAAAATCCAAAAGAGTACTATACATACTATATACAATCCCAAAAGAGTTATAATTACATTCTCCAAAAGTACCTGCTCTTACTATTACATCCGTATACTTACAACCAAAACCAAAAAGGGAGACCCTAAGAAGGGTCCTAATACAAACCACCAGAAATAAAACAAACATCCTAAAAGTTCAACTATTACAAGCCAATCTACTAAACTAGTGTATGAGCCCCAAACGTACCCGCGTCGGCCCCTGCTAAGGAAAACAAACGGAATGGGGTAAGCTAAAAGCTTAGTAAGTAAACAGGGGCAAAAGCGTAAATTTCACGTAGCAACCTTTACACAGTAAGAGTAAAGCAAAAGCAGAAAAGTAACATCACATAATAAGGATACGGGTGGCTCCAAAGCCAATTCATTTGCCATGCTTGATCTCCTGTCGACACTCCGTCGACCATAAATAAGGTCCGTAGAACTTCACTTGTACACCCACCGACACCTTATCACCCTCACTGGCCAGTCACCTCACAAACTTGCCCAGGCGAACGAAATCACAAACTTGAGCTTTAATCATAAGCTCGGGTCACAAACTTGGTGACCTCAAACCAAGTTGGACTGATTTCGACCAAGCCCTAACCGGCTCGAATAGTCCATCTAGGTATTGAGTTCAACCGCAAACTCACAAAATTCACAAAAGTATTCAAAAGTCACCCCGAGCCACAAGCTCAAGGGTTTTTGTTCCAAAATTTCTCACATACATATGTCATGTACAAATTGGTGCGTAAATTAGGGTCTAGATCGAGTGCGATAAAGTACACCCTCGCCTAGGTACCCTTTTTACACATAACGAAACACATAAACAACTAACACATAAGAGCGGCCTGAATACTTACTCAAAATACCAAAAGTAGTATAAAGGCGGAATTCACTTTGTGTGTTGGCTAGTAGTGGGCCCCACCGGCACCGCCTAACTCACCACTGTCTGAAATCGAAGATTATGTCACAATATATCACAAACGGCAACTAACGTACTTGAAATAAGCCAAACGGCAAAATTGGCACGCGCAAGTGCGGAAACGGCAAAACGGCCGCACACGTCCGCGCAGAACGGCAAACGGAAATGGCCAAGTCGGCCATCTCAAACCGTTTTGGTCAAAATTTAGGCTAGGAATATCGGATCAAGGTACATGAGGTACCGTTACGAAGCTAAGAGGAAGGGCTCCAATGTTCATGAAGACATCGCAACCTAGATCTCAATGGGTATAGGTGAAAATTGCGTGAAACAGTTCCAGCTGTTTCATTGCGAGTTACCAAACAGGCCCTGTTTGCAAGGCCGTAACTCACGGCTCAGAAATCGAAATTAAGAAATTCCAAAGGCATTAGGAAGCTGAGACATAAGGCTAAAACTTTCATGTTTTGGCCAAGACCTGAATCTATTCAGAACAAAACAAAATTCGAGTGCCAAAGTACCCGTCAGAACTGTCCAAATACAAGGCAGTTCTGACGAGCGATATTGTTTTGATCATAACCGGAGCTACGGAACTCGGTTTTCGACGTACTTTATACCGTTTCGAAGCTGAGATCAAGATCTAAACTTCTTATGAAGGAGTCGGCACCCAGATCGAACTCTATAAAAATCGAAAAGTCATGGGCAGAAACAAAATCAGAAAACGCGTAGAACCAGAGGGTCAAAACAGGCTTGAGCATTTCGTCGATAACTCAGGCTACGCTAATCCGATTGACCTGAAATTTTGTAGGCATACTCAGGACTCAAGGGGCTACGACTTTCATGTTTTACGAAACTTCTGAATCAGCACGGAACATTAAGAAAAATGGAGCTCAAGTTCAGGTTCTGGGTTGCCCTGTTTACCCATTTTGCCGGTTTCAAATGTCGCAAACATATGGTTCGTTTTCATGGTTCTTATGCAGGTTTTTCAACCACTTTTGTACCAAATAAACACACATATACTAACATCTAAATGGCCTACAAATGGTCCGAAATTCCCCTCCCAAGTCAATACCAAATTTAACAATCATCAACCACAATCCCTAACCAAATTCATTTGCACCAATGAACTTAATCCAACCTCTCACTAACCAAACTCTATCTCACTAACCATAAGCTAAGCTAAATTAGCCTAATGGAGTTTAGGGTTTCTTAACCCAAATCAGCTTTTTGCAAGTAACCAACCAAATCAAGTGAGGCAATTCATCAAACATAACCACTACAAGTCCATTTCTCAACTAAAACAAGTAAGGAAAGCATTAGCAAGAAACCCAAATTCTTTCCTCTTCTTGGCCGAATTTTCAGCAACCAAATAACACTAAAATTAACCAAAGTACTCCATAAAAACATGTGATAGGCATAAGAGGTACCACAATCAAGCACAACTAGGGTCCTATGCCAAAATAACCACTAGTTCATCAAACAATAATCAACTTAAGTCTTCAAATAGACTTTCTTACCTTTGATGCAAGCTTTGTAGATGATCACCCACAACAATCAAGTGCTCAAGTTGTTTCTCCAAGATCCAAGACAAAAATGATGCACCAAAGCAAGCTTTCTTTTTTCTTCTCTTCTCACGGCTCTCACTCTCTCTCTCGGCTCTTCTTCTTTTTTTTCTTAGTTTAGTTTTCTCTTGTTTCTTATAAGTTGTAAGACAACATATAGTCAAAGCTTTGGGAGATATTTCTTATAGCTAACCAATCACAAAAATGCTTTATTTGTTGTTTTCACCCTTGCACTTCAACTTTCTCTTTCTTATACAATTTCCCTCACACATTTGATAATCTTTCAATTTACTCCATAAGTCATAACTTAATCTCTTTTAAATCATGTAATCACACTTAATTACCTCACTAATCACTTTCTCATCTTAATCACTTACACTTAAGCATGCTTTATCCCACATAAAAGTAATTAAACAATAACCTTTTTGTCAAGGGCAAAATTAGGTTTAAACCCACTTAAAACTTCTAATAAATCATAACATTAGGGATTTTGCTCACTTAGGGTTTCTAACCTTCTTAAACTTAATTAATCTATACCAAATGGATTAAATCCTATTCTTACCCACACTAAGACACACATTAACCTTACTAACTTTAATCACCACTCGAACTTGTAACCAATACATAACTAGGGTTTAAATCTTAAATCCCTACTTAGGGTTTTCGAAATACTCCCGAAACCAAACGTTACCGCCCAACTAATGAATATATTAACATAGAACGGACTGGGGCCTCACAATCTCCCCCACTTAGGACAATTTCGTCCTCGAAATTAATTCGTTGGTCAAAGCGTACCTTCAAAATCCACCGAAGGATTCGTCATCTCAGGTTGACCCATCGCATAGACTCTTGCTGGCCCTTTGGGTCGATTTTCCCCTGCAGTTGACGGCATTTCAACTTAAAAGATATCATTCAACTTAAAAGAATCCAATATGCCTAATGCCTATCGCGTATGTCCCACAATTGCCCAAGTCCTCTAACCTAGGCGCTCTGATACCAACTGTGACGACCCCACTTCTCCCAAGGGCGAACCCAAGGGTATCGGCGGGCCGCCTGCCTAGCTCGCGCCAGGACTCAAAACTTAAAGCAATAAAAGCCAGAAAATCCAAAAGAGTACTATACATACTATATACAATCCCAAAAGAGTTATAATTACATTCTCCAAAAGTACCTGCTCTTACTATTACATCCGTATACTTACAACCAAAACCAAAAAGGGAGACCCTAAGAAGGGTCCTAATACAAACCACCAGAAATAAAACAAACATCCTAAAAGTTCAACTATTACAAGCCAATCTACTAAACTAGTGTATGAGCCCCAAACGTACCCGCGTCGGCCCCTGCTAAGGAAAACAAACGGAATGGGGTAAGCTAAAAGCTTAGTAAGTAAACAGGGGCAAAAGCGTAAATTTCACGTAGCAACCTTTACACAGTAAGAGTAAAGCAAAAGCAGAAAAGTAACATCACATAATAAGGATACGGGTGGCTCCAAAGCCAATTCATTTGCCATGCTTGATCTCCTGTCGACACTCCGTCGACCATAAATAAGGTCCGTAGAACTTCACTTGTACACCCACCGACACCTTATCACCCTCACTGGCCAGTCACCTCACAAACTTGCCCAGGCGAACGAAATCACAAACTTGAGCTTTAATCATAAGCTCGGGTCACAAACTTGGTGACCTCAAACCAAGTTGGACTGATTTCGACCAAGCCCTAACCGGCTCGAATAGTCCATCTAGGTATTGAGTTCAACCGCAAACTCACAAAATTCACAAAAGTATTCAAAAGTCACCCCGAGCCACAAGCTCAAGGGTTTTTGTTCCAAAATTTCTCACATACATATGTCATGTACAAATTGGTGCGTAAATTAGGGTCTAGATCGAGTGCGATAAAGTACACCCTCGCCTAGGTACCCTTTTTACACATAACGAAACACATAAACAACTAACACATAAGAGCGGCCTGAATACTTACTCAAAATACCAAAAGTAGTATAAAGGCGGAATTCACTTTGTGTGTTGGCTAGTAGTGGGCCCCACCGGCACCGCCTAGCTCACCACTGTCTGAAATCGAAGATTATGTCACAATATATCACAAACGGCAACTAACGTACTTGAAATAAGCCAAACGGCAAAATTGGCACGCGCAAGTGCGGAAACGGCAAAACGGCCGCACACGTCCGCGCAGAACGGCAAACGGAAATGGCCAAGTCGGCCATCTCAAACCGTTTTGGTCAAAATTTAGGCTAGGAATATCGGATCAAGGTACATGAGGTACCGTTACGAAGCTAAGAGGAAGGGCTCCAATGTTCATGAAGACATCGCAACCTAGATCTCAATGGGTATAGGTGAAAATTGCGTGAAACAGTTCCAGCTGTTTCATTGCGAGTTACCAAACAGGCCCTGTTTGCAAGGCCGTAACTCACGGCTCAGAAATCGAAATTAAGAAATTCCAAAGGCATTAGGAAGCTGAGACATAAGGCTAAAACTTTCATGTTTTGGCCAAGACCTGAATCTATTCAGAACAAAACAAAATTCGAGTGCCAAAGTACCCGTCAGAACTGTCCAAATACAAGGCAGTTCTGACGAGCGATATTGTTTTGATCATAACCGGAGCTACGGAACTCGGTTTTCGACGTACTTTATACCGTTTCGAAGCTGAGATCAAGATCTAAACTTCTTATGAAGGAGTCGGCACCCAGATCGAACTCTATAAAAATCGAAAAGTCATGGGCAGAAACAAAATCAGAAAACGCGTAGAACCAGAGGGTCAAAACAGGCTTGAGCATTTCGTCGATAACTCAGGCTACGCTAATCCGATTGACCTGAAATTTTGTAGGCATACTCAGGACTCAAGGGGCTACGACTTTCATGTTTTACGAAACTTCTGAATCAGCACGGAACATTAAGAAAAATGGAGCTCAAGTTCAGGTTCTGGGTTGCCCTGTTTACCCATTTTGCCGGTTTCAAATGTCGCAAACATATGGTTCGTTTTCATGGTTCTTATGCAGGTTTTTCAACCACTTTTGTACCAAATAAACACACATATACTAACATCTAAATGGCCTACAAATGGTCCGAAATTCCCCTCCCAAGTCAATACCAAATTTAACAATCATCAACCACAATCCCTAACCAAATTCATTTGCACCAATGAACTTAATCCAACCTCTCACTAACCAAACTCTATCTCACTAACCATAAGCTAAGCTAAATTAGCCTAATGGAGTTTAGGGTTTCTTAACCCAAATCAGCTTTTTGCAAGTAACCAACCAAATCAAGTGAGGCAATTCATCAAACATAACCACTACAAGTCCATTTCTCAACTAAAACAAGTAAGGAAAGCATTAGCAAGAAACCCAAATTCTTTCCTCTTCTTGGCCGAATTTTCAGCAACCAAATAACACTAAAATTAACCAAAGTACTCCATAAAAACATGTGATAGGCATAAGAGGTACCACAATCAAGCACAACTAGGGTCCTATGCCAAAATAACCACTAGTTCATCAAACAATAATCAACTTAAGTCTTCAAATAGACTTTCTTACCTTTGATGCAAGCTTTGTAGATGATCACCCACAACAATCAAGTGCTCAAGTTGTTTCTCCAAGATCCAAGACAAAAATGATGCACCAAAGCAAGCTTTCTTTTTTCTTCTCTTCTCACGGCTCTCACTCTCTCTCTCGGCTCTTCTTCTTTTTTTTCTTAGTTTAGTTTTCTCTTGTTTCTTATAAGTTGTAAGACAACATATAGTCAAAGCTTTGGGAGATATTTCTTATAGCTAACCAATCACAAAAATGCTTTATTTGTTGTTTTCACCCTTGCACTTCAACTTTCTCTTTCTTATACAATTTCCCTCACACATTTGATAATCTTTCAATTTACTCCATAAGTCATAACTTAATCTCTTTTAAATCATGTAATCACACTTAATTACCTCACTAATCACTTTCTCATCTTAATCACTTACACTTAAGCATGCTTTATCCCACATAAAAGTAATTAAACAATAACCTTTTTGTCAAGGGCAAAATTAGGTTTAAACCCACTTAAAACTTCTAATAAATCATAACATTAGGGATTTTGCTCACTTAGGGTTTCTAACCTTCTTAAACTTAATTAATCTATACCAAATGGATTAAATCCTATTCTTACCCACACTAAGACACACATTAACCTTACTAACTTTAATCACCACTCGAACTTGTAACCAATACATAACTAGGGTTTAAATCTTAAATCCCTACTTAGGGTTTTCGAAATACTCCCGAAACCAAACGTTACCGCCCAACTAATGAATATATTAACATAGAACGGACTGGGGCCTCACAATCTCCCCCACTTAGGACAATTTCGTCCTCGAAATTAATTCGTTGGTCAAAGCGTACCTTCAAAATCCACCGAAGGATTCGTCATCTCAGGTTGACCCATCGCATAGACTCTTGCTGGCCCTTTGGGTCGATTTTCCCCTGCAGTTGACGGCATTTCAACTTAAAAGATATCATTCAACTTAAAAGAATCCAATATGCCTAATGCCTATCGCGTATGTCCCACAATTGCCCAAGTCCTCTAACCTAGGCGCTCTGATACCAACTGTGACGACCCCACTTCTCCCAAGGGCGAACCCAAGGGTATCGGCGGGCCGCCTGCCTAGCTCGCGCCAGGACTCAAAACTTAAAGCAATAAAAGCCAGAAAATCCAAAAGAGTACTATACATACTATATACAATCCCAAAAGAGTTATAATTACATTCTCCAAAAGTACCTGCTCTTACTATTACATCCGTATACTTACAACCAAAACCAAAAAGGGAGACCCTAAGAAGGGTCCTAATACAAACCACCAGAAATAAAACAAACATCCTAAAAGTTCAACTATTACAAGCCAATCTACTAAACTAGTGTATGAGCCCCAAACGTACCCGCGTCGGCCCCTGCTAAGGAAAACAAACGGAATGGGGTAAGCTAAAAGCTTAGTAAGTAAACAGGGGCAAAAGCGTAAATTTCACGTAGCAACATTTACACAGTAAGAGTAAAGCAAAAGCAGAAAAGTAACATCACATAATAAGGATACGGGTGGCTCCAAAGCCAATTCATTTGCCATGCTTGATCTCCTGTCGACACTCCGTCGACCATAAATAAGGTCCGTAGAACTTCACTTGTACACCCACCGACACCTTATCACCCTCACTGGCCAGTCACCTCACAAACTTGACCAGGCGAACGAAATCACAAACTTGAGCTTTAATCATAAGCTCGGGTCACAAACTTGGTGACCTCAAACCAAGTTGGACTGACTTCGACCAAGCCCTAACCGGCTCGAATAGTCCATCTAGGTATTGAGTTCAACCGCAAACTCACAAAATTCACAAAAGTATTCAAAAGTCACCCCGAGCCACAAGCTCAAGGGTTTTTGTTCCAAAATTTCTCACATACATATGTCATGTACAAATTGGTGCGTAAATTAGGGTCTAGATCGAGTGCGATAAAGTACACCCTCGCCTAGGTACCCTTTTTACACATAACGAAACACATAAACAACTAACACATAAGAGCGGCCTGAATACTTACTCAAAATACCAAAAGTAGTATAAAGGCGGAATTCACTTTGTGTGTTGGCTAGTAGTGGGCCCCACCGGCACCGCCTAGCTCACCACTGTCTGAAATCGAAGATTATGTCACAATATATCACAAACGGCAACTAACGTACTTGAAATAAGCCAAACGGCAAAATTGGCACGCGCAAGTGCGGAAACGGCAAAACGGCCGCACACGTCCGCGCAGAACGGCAAACGGAAATGGCCAAGTCGGCCATCTCAAACCGTTTTGGTCAAAATTTAGGCTAGGAATATCGGATCAAGGTACATGAGGTACCGTTACGAAGCTAAGAGGAAGGGCTCCAATGTTCATGAAGACATCGCAACCTAGATCTCAATGGGTATAGGTGAAAATTGCGTGAAACAGTTCCAGCTGTTTCATTGCGAGTTACCAAACAGGCCCTGTTTGCAAGGCCGTAACTCACGGCTCAGAAATCGAAATTAAGAAATTCCAAAGGCATTAGGAAGCTGAGACATAAGGCTAAAACTTTCATGTTTTGGCCAAGACCTGAATCTATTCAGAACAAAACAAAATTCGAGTGCCAAAGTACCCGTCAGAACTGTCCAAATACAAGGCAGTTCTGACGAGCGATATTGTTTTGATCATAACCGGAGCTACGGAACTCGGTTTTCGACGTACTTTATACCGTTTCGAAGCTGAGATCAAGATCTAAACTTCTTATGAAGGAGTCGGCACCCAGATCGAACTCTATAAAAATCGAAAAGTCATGGGCAGAAACAAAATCAGAAAACGCGTAGAACCAGAGGGTCAAAACAGGCTTGAGCATTTCGTCGATAACTCAGGCTACGCTAATCCGATTGACCTGAAATTTTGCAGGCATACTCAGGACTCAAGGGGCTACGACTTTCATGTTTTACGAAACTTCTGAATCAGCACGGAACATTAAGAAAAATGGAGCTCAAGTTCAGGTTCTGGGTTGCCCTGTTTACCCTATTTTGCCGGTTTCAAATGTCGCAAACATATGGTTCGTTTTCATGGTTCTTATGCAGGTTTTTCAACCACTTTTGTACCAAATAAACACACATATACTAACATCTAAATGGCCTACAAATGGTCCGAAATTCCCCTCCCAAGTCAATACCAAATTTAACAATCATCAACCACAATCCCTAACCAAATTCATTTGCACCAATGAACTTAATCCAACCTCTCACTAACCAAACTCTATCTCACTAACCATAAGCTAAGCTAAATTAGCCTAATGGAGTTTAGGGTTTCTTAACCCAAATCAGCTTTTTGCAAGTAACCAACCAAATCAAGTGAGGCAATTCATCAAACATAACCACTACAAGTCCATTTCTCAACTAAAACAAGTAAGGAAAGCATTAGCAAGAAACCCAAATTCTTTCCTCTTCTTGGCCGAATTTTCAGCAACCAAATAACACTAAAATTAACCAAAGTACTCCATAAAAACATGTGATAGGCATAAGAGGTACCACAATCAAGCACAACTAGGGTCCTATGTGATACGAAATATGGGCCGCTTATGGGCCATGTTTTGGGCTGCAAGAGATTGAATCTTTTAGTAATAGTTAGTAGTTTATTTTCTAGATTTCTATTTTATTTGCTAGGAATAAATTCGGTCCAAGACCTCATGTTGAGTTGGATCCGATTTATAGAGTCTAGGCTCACTATAACTTAAGTTGGTTAATTAGCTTTTATTGGGTTATGTTGGGCCAGCTTAAAGCTTTCATTGGATCGATTATAAGCTGACCATTAGATAGTGGATTTGAGTAGTGGAATCGGGCCAAAGGCCTAGCCTAGCCGAGTTAGGGTTGTCAAGTCACTTTAGGTTTTCAAGTTGTAAGGCTATATATAGCCTAGGTTTTCATTCATTAAAGGGGAATTCAGATTTTATAAAATATTCGTGAGTTTATTCACTCTCTCTTGCCACAAGAGAATTTCCTTTGAATACTTGAGAATTAATCTCAAGTTGTTCATTGAACTTATCAATCAAGTAGTCTCCTTGATTGTGGCGTTCTTCTAACTATACTTTTGGTTCACTAAATTTGCTAGTCTTGGGTTAAGGAATCTCCTTAGTTCGTGGCTTGTGATTCTAGAAGGGTCAAAGTTCCGCAAATCATCCCAACTTGGTGTTCGTCTAGATCCGTCGCACATCAGTTGGTATCCAGAGCTAGTCGACGACATCAAGTATATCCCGTTGAGTTTGTTCGTAAGCTTTCTAGTAAATTTTATCTTGCAAAAACTGGTTGAGTCTCTCTTTGTGTCAAGTCCGATTATTTTTACAAAAAAAAAAAATTCTGTCCGCCTTTGTTTGTTCTTGTTGCGTAGCTCTTTGTTTTCTTTTGCTTCGCGTCCACTTCGTGCATTACTTGTTGTGTGATTCTGTCTTGAAGCCTGCCTTCAAGTGTAACCGAGTTGTGTGCCTTGCATATTCTGTTTGGATAAAAAAAAAAAAAATTGCGACGGCTAGGGTTTTCACTTGCAACTAGGGTTTCCTTGGGCGCAAGTTTCTTGCCAAATCTGTCCAAACTTTAGTTTATTCCACCAAGTTGTTTTAATTAATTTCCTAAACTGATTTTTGTGGATAAACTTGTTTGGGGTTGGAATCTTGAAGAGGGACTACCATAATCTAGGGTTTCTTGAGTTTCTTGAAACTAATCTTGAAGTCTTGAAACTTTGATACATGTCTTGATCATTATTGGAGGATTGAAAGAGAACATTGGTTTGACATTAACATTCTGGAATTTTACCCAAAAAACAGCCGAGTAATTGTGTGTTTTAGAGTCAAAAAAAAAAACAGAAAAAGGAAAAGAGAAAAGGCATTCGGGTAGCAAACAACAAAGAAGGAAGCCGCACTTTTATTTGCCAAATTCTGTTTTGTTGCAATTGTTCCAACAAACCAGAAAATTACATCAAAAAAAAAAAAAATACTACTCAAAAGTTTTGACCAACCTCCTTTTGAAAATCTTGAGCACCGTGAGCCTTGATCACTTGTATCACCCGTTGAGATTTTTGAGGATCTTGACCACCTTGATTCTTGAAGATTTGCACCTCTCTTCGTACAAAAAGTTTCTTGTACGCTCTCGCATCCATACAGGGCTTTCTTGTTTTTGGGAAAAAATTCTTGGGGGATTCTTGGGCAAGCCGCTTGGGAAATTCTTGTGTAACATCACTTGCATTATCTTGTGAAGCCATTGCCTAGGACCAAGAGTCAAATCTGTCCTTGTGTGGAGCAAAGAGGAGGGGGGCCGAATTGTTTGTTGTTGAGGGAGAGTAAGGAACGAAAATTTTGGAGGGTAAGGATCGGCTTTAAGAAGAGGAAATTCTGGAAATTCTGGAAAATTTCTGGGTTAGGAAGCTACCAAATCTGGACCAAAAAAAATTAGGAAGTTCCAGCCGACTTTGAGGGGATTTAAGAAGAGGTAATTCTGGAAAATTTTTGGGTTAGGAAGCTACCAAATCTGGAAAACTTTTTAGGAAATTCCAGCCGACTTTGAGGGGAATTTAAGAAGAAGGAATTCTGGAAAATTTTTGGGAAATAGGAAGTTACCAAATCTGGGAAAAATTTTAAGGAGGTCCTATCCGACTTTAGGAAATTCCCAAAGAGGTTCTACACCTAACTTGGTTCCAAAAAAATCAATTAGGACATTAAGTAAACACTTGGGAAACTCCATCATTGTACTTGGACAGTTCTTTTTTTTTTCCATCAATTTTTCCTCGTTCCATTCCTTGTCGATTTCATTACTTGAGCTTTCCGTTTCTACTCTTGCTTCTTGTTTCTTTGGTACAATTGGATGCTGTTTGATCAAAGTTTGATTGAATTTCTTTGAGAAAATTTCTGATTTCTTCAAAGGAAACAATCAAGTAGGCTTGAGGAGTGAATTGGTGAGAT
>NW_020863759.1:0-20615 GCF_003713205.1 Coffea eugenioides
AACCAATTACAGGCGCAGTTCTCAATTTCGGGTAAAACCAGAACAGCAATTGTAATTTCGACTTTTCTCATTCTACACTACTCCGATTGACCTGAAATTTTGTAGGCGCCTCTAAAATGTCATTCCCTACAACTTTCATGTTTTGAGCTAAGCCCAATTCGGCATATATATAGGACCTAAAAATTCGGACAGAATGCTCCCTTAAGAACCCTAGGTTTTTTCAATTTTCTTCCAAAACAGAAATTGGTTGCAATTAATCACTTTTCCCACCTCTTTAAGTCATTATAGACCATTTCCAATCATCATAGATAGCCACACAATCATGCTTATATTAAAACAGAAAAATCCCCAAAAAATATAAAAGTTCATCAATTCAACCACAACTCAAAATATAATCCATAAAATGGCATCTCATACTACCACTAAGCATGATTTAAGCATCAATCAAGGAAGGAAAGTGGTTCTTCACAACTTACCTTAGAAACAAGAGAGAGAGAGTTATTGGTCCTCTTAGCTTTTCAAATAACTCCACAAAACAACTCACTATCACTCCCTTAAGTGTTTCTATGGAACGAAAACAAGTTTAGATGGTTGAATTCTTGGATTTGAGCAAGAGAGAATCAAGAAGTTGAAGAGGTTTCCTTTCTTCCTTTCCTAGAGAGAAATTCGGCCAAGCTTGAAGAAAAATGGAAGATATTTGGTCAATTTTTGGTTTTATTTAGTAATTGGTAAAAGGTTGAATAGTAAGTCAAAACAAGATTTAATCATATGGTGACACATGTCCCTCTCATTAATTCATGCCTAACTTGTTTTTGTCTTTCTCACACCTATGCACTTGGTACCTCTAAATATCTCATAACACCCGGTAAATTAAACCCAGTATCCAAAACTTAACCTAACTGGCCGAATTTTTCCGAACTTTTCGCATTAGCGGGTCCCACGTCCGTTATACGTTCTAAATTTTTCAAAAACTATCCGATACTAGAAAAATCACCTAAAAACTCTATTTACTCATAAAAATTATTTTCACAATTTTTCAAATCAATAAAATGTGGAAAAACGTGCAATTAAAAGAAAAATAAAACTTAGTACTTTAAAAACAAAAATTACGGGCTCTCACACTCTCTCCCCCTTAAGGAAATTTCGTCCTCGAAATTTTACCTTCAAAATTTAAAGTAACCAATGGCTTGTACCTTCTTCGTCTTCAGAGTCAGTAGAAACGAGGTTCTTCATTTTAGTCCCTTCTCCACTTGACGGTCCAGGGTCGGTCTTGGTTGGCTGCTGGTTCCTTTCTTTTCGTGCAATAAACCCCGGGCAATTAACAATCAGATGCTCGACGCTTCCACAGCGCAGACATCTCCTTCCCTTTTTCCAACAATCCACTTCAATATGATTGGATTTTGAACAATAACCACAAATTGTCACACCACCAGCTCCACGGCCCTTCTTAGCAAGTGATCTACCAGCTTTACCCTTTTTCTTTACATGGAAGATCTTCAGTTGTGGCCTTACAATTCCTATCTTTTGAGCTTCCTCTGGAACCCCCATAGAAGTCTTGCTTTGTGCCATTGCTACAGTCTCCTTGGAAATCTCTTCGTATTTCCTCTTTAACTCCATGTTTTGGTGTAAGAGCTCAAGTTTCTCCGAATACTCTTGCTTCCATCGCCCTTCCCAGTACGCGGTCAGCCTCCTTTGAACCTCTATTTCGTCTCGGAGAACCGTAATTTCCCGATACGGATCAATCCAATGTGTCATCTTACAGAGTTGCTGGAACTCGGATGCTAGCCTGTCGGGCAAAACAATGGGTCATAATACATTCCTAAGTACAAGTGGCACTCTCGGTCCTTGTCCAGCTATTGTTTCCCTTTTCTTCTCTTGATTCTTGGCCTCGCTTAGTTCCACGGCCACGGCCACGACCACGTCCATGACTGCATCATCCTTACATATATATATATATTTCCCTCTTTTTCCCCCCCCCAAGGTAATTCAGCGAATAAATATAGTAAAGTGACAAAAGTAATCGAATTCTAGCACACCAATTACACCAAAGACATATACACGTATAACACACCATGTATCAAGATGGTAGACATTCCAATACACCAATACATGTCATATTAGACAAATAATCATATGCACGAATACTCAAACCAATGTCATGTCATAACGGTATAAGAACAAATCAAAAGTAAAGGCGATATCATCCCGGTCGCAGTCAAATAACCCCGTCCGGTCTCTCACGTCACTTATCAACCAACCTAGCTGTCCCTTAACCTCCTGTCTCATTCTAGCCAAATAAAACCTGTTCATGTTCCCAAAATACAAGTCCCAAGTACCCAGTAGCTTGCATCGCCTCAATTCTGGAGTATTCGGGCACAAGAACCCGAAATAAGATAGTTCACATCTCGAGCTGGCCAGTCCCAAGAGTAAACCATCTACAATCGACATTTCTACCCGACATACCTATCTATGGTCCTCAAATACCACAAGAAAATTTAAAGCCTATAACATTCACAATTCAGAGCTTAGGCTCGAACGAGCACTTAATCCCTCATACCTATCCACTACTTAGTCCAGGCTCACTCCGCGCAGAGACCACGCGAAGCAGGCTCTGATACCAACTGTGACAGCCCCACCTCACCCTAAGGCGAACCAAAGGGTTCAGCGGACCACCTGCCCAGCTCTCGCCAGGACTACGGAGTCGAATCACGCAAATTCGATATTACGCGAGAGAACCCAAAAGAAATGAGCGATTGAAGACTTCCAAGCTTAAACATGGAGAAAACGCTTTCATATATACATGTCACTAGGTTTACAATTCAAATGGAACCAGTGAAACGAAATACATTTAGGGTTTGCTCATTCTCGAGGAGCTATACAAAAGAACAAAAGATTTTCTAACTAGCTCAACTCGCTTCTCAAAATCATGATTTCCAAAAGAGGTTCCTGTAAGGAAAACAAAGATAACGAGGAGGGGGTGAGCTTACGCCGAATGAGGTACCAAACATGTAGCAGAAAAATCAGGTAGTTCATGTTATACAAACCAGATACACATGCTCGCTATAAAGTAAGACAGGTAAACACAAGAACTCAAATAGGAAGGATACAGGTGGCTCTCAGGAGCCAGTTTTCCAGCGCAGTACTTGATCCAAGCCGGTTGACTCTCCGTCAACGTATATAGAACCAACGCGTCCGTAGACCCCACTTTACACCAAATTCTGTCCACCAAACACCCACTTACCGGGCCCGCTCACCTTACAGAAACAGAAATGGTAATACTCGAGTATACCCGGAATCAAGGGTCTCAATACCCAAAGATCCCAAAACAGACTATCGTGGTTCGTTATCTAACCGTCCAGGCCCTTGCCGGCCCGACTCGAATAACTTAGCCACAGGATTTGAGCTCATAGGTCACAGATACATATACAGATACAGATACAGATATCAGATACAGGTACAGATTCAGATTGACACCAAAATTGGCATATGAACAGACAAGAAAATGAGTGTGATAAAGTACACCCTCGTCTCAAACAAATTAAACAGATTGCAGAGCGGAAATCAAGTTAAACAGCAATGGAGGGGAGTGGTGCACTCACCGGTTCAAGTACAGATACCTCAAAATTTTTCACTTCGGATTGGCTTTAATCGCCAAGAAACCCTAAAATAATCAAAGTAAACCAATTGAAGGTTTCACATCCAGATTCGAGTAAACAAAATACACATGTGAGGCTCGACTACTAGTCGTATGCCTCGCCAAATAATTACTAATGCAAGGGTACAAAACATGATTTTTGGGAATAAAAAGGTAACATGAAGACCTAGGTTCAACAACCCAAAAGCCCTTCATTTCTATCACAAGCCAATTCAAACTTAAAGGAACCAATTGGCCTAGAAAAATTTGACAGCACTTCCCCTAAATTTCTTACTTTTCCAGCCATCACGGCTTCATTATTTTCCTCAATCAACTCCCAAAGTCATACTCAATATACATTCATCACCACAGCCGTTCAATAGGCTCAAGGTTATCCAAGTACAAAAGTTAGCTAGGAAAATGACCGGAAATAAAAGTTAAACCCTAGAATATTCCAATAAGCACAAGAAGACTCGATTACAAGTCATAAACCGATGCCAACACGATCACAATAGGGTTCCATAAGCATATATAAGCATTAGAGGAAACCAGAAATTTCGGCAATGTAACTAGCTTTGGCCCTGAAAAAATAGTTTTTGTCCTCATTTTGCGGTAATGGCACCAATTTTACTACGCTTATCGGATGAGGGTACAAGACCCACCATCTCGAAGCTAAAAGACAGGGCTACAACATCACAGAAGGTCACTCAACCCAGTTTTGAGTGCAAACAGGTCAAAAATGCAAGATACTACATCAACAACGTAAAACAGATTCACCAAAACGCATTCTAGCGGAAACATCATAACTCAGGCTCTACAAGTCCAAATCTAGAAATTCCAAAACCAGATTAAATCTAAGACACAGGGATAAATTTCATCAGAAGGCCTCAACAACCAATTCGGAAGCAATTCCAGGCAAAACAACCAATTACAGGCGCAGTTCTCAATTTCGGGTAAAACCAGAACAGCAATAGTAATTTCGACTTTTCTCATTCTACACTACTCCGATTGACCTGAAATTTTGTAGGCACCTCTAAAATGTCATTCCCTACAACTTTCATGTTTTGAGCTAAGCCCAATTCGGCATATATATAGGACCTAAAAATTCGGACAGAATGCTCCCTTAAGAACCCTAGGTTTTTTCAATTTTCTTCCAAAACAGAAATTGGTTGCAATTAATCACTTTTCCCACCTCTTTAAGTCATTATAGACCATTTCCAATCATCATAGATAGCCACACAATCATGCTTATATTAAAACAGAAAAATCCCCAAAAAATATAAAAGTTCATCAATTCAACCACAACTCAAAATATAATCCATAAAATGGCATCTCATACTACCACTAAGCATGATTTAAGCATCAATCAAGGAAGGAAAGTGGTTCTTCACAACTTACCTTAGAAACAAGAGAGAGAGAGTTATTGGTCCTCTTAGCTTTTCAAATAACTCCACAAAACAACTCACTATCACTCCCTTAAGTGTTTCTATGGAACAAAAACAAGTTTAGATGGTTGAATTCTTGGATTTGAGCAAGAGAGAATCAAGAAGTTGAAGAGGTTTTCCTTTCTTCCTTTCCTAGAGAGAAATTCGGCCAAGCTTGAAGAAAAATGGAAGATATTTGGTCAATTTTTGGTTTTATTTAGTAATTGGTAAAAGGTTGAATAGTAAGTCAAAACAAGATTTAATCATATGGTGACACATGTCCCTCTCATTAATTCATGCCTAACTTGTTTTTGTCTTTCTCACACCTATGCACTTGGTACCTCTAAATATCTCATAACACCCGGTAAATTAAACCCAGTATCCAAAACTTAACCTAACTGGCCGAATTTTTCCGAACTTTTCGCATTAGCGGGTCCCACGTCCGTTATACGTTCTAAATTTTTCAAAAACTATCCGATACTAGAAAAATCACCTAAAAACTCTATTTACTCATAAAAATTATTTTCACAATTTTTCAAATCAATAAAATGTGGAAAAACGTGCAATTAAAAGAAAAATAAAACTTAGTACTTTAAAAACAAAAATTACGGGCTCTCACACTCTCTTCCCCTTAAGGAAATTTCGTCCTCGAAATTTTACCTTCCAAATTTAAAGTAACCAATGGCTTGTACCTTCTTCGTCTTCAGAGTCAGTAGAAACGAGGTTCTTCATTTTAGTCCCTTCTCCACTTGACGGTCCAGGGTCGGTCTTGGTTGGCTGCTGGTTCCTTTCTTTTCGTGCAATAAACCCCGGGCAATTAACAATCAGATGCTCGACGCTTCCACAGCGCAGACATCTCCTTCCCTTTTTCCAACAATCCACTTCAATATGATTGGATTTTGAACAATAACCACAAATTGTCACACCACCAGCTCCACGGCCCTTCTTAGCAAGTGATCTACCAGCTTTACCCTTTTCTTTACATGGAAGATCTTCAGTTGTGGCCTTACAATTCCTATCTTTTGAGCTTCCTCTGGAACCCCCATAGAAGTCTTGCTTTGTGCCATTGCTACAGTCTCCTTGGAAATCTCTTCGTATTTCCTCTTTAACTCCATGTTTTGGTGTAAGAGCTCAAGTTTCTCCGAATACTCTTGCTTCCATCGCCCTTCCCAGTACGCGGTCAGCCTCCTTTGAACCTCTATTTCGTCTCGGAGAACCGCAATTTCCCGATACGGATCAATCCAATGTGTCATCTTACAGAGTTGCTGGAACTCGGATGCTAGCCTGTCGGGCAAAACAATGGGTCATAATACATTCCTAAGTACAAGTGGCACTCTCGGTCCTTGTCCAGCTATTGTTTCCCTTTTCTTCTCTTGATTCTTGGCCTCGCTTAGTTCCACGGCCACGGCCACGACCACGTCCATGACTGCATCATCCTTACATATATATATATTTCCCTCTTTTTCCCCCCCCCAAGGTAATTCAGCGAATAAATATAGTAAAGTGACAAAAGTAATCGAATTCTAGCACACCAATTACACCAAAGACATATACACGTATAACACACCATGTATCAAGATGGTAGACATTCCAATACACCAATACATGTCATATTAGACAAATAATCATATGCACGAATACTCAAACCAATGTCATGTCATAACGGTATAAGAACAAATCAAAAGTAAAGGCGATATCATCCCGGTCGCAGTCAAATAACCCCGTCCGGTCTCTCACGTCACTTATCAACCAACCTAGCTGTCCCTTGACCTCCTGTCTCATTCTAGCCAAATAAAACCTGTTCATGTTCCCAAAATACAAGTCTCAAGTACCCAGTAGCTTGCATCGCCTCAATTCTGGAGTATTCGGGCACAAGAACCCGAAATAAGATAGTTCACATCTCGAGCTGGCCAGTCCCAAGAGTAAACCATCTACAATCGACATTTCTACCCGACATACCTATCTATGGTCCTCAAATACCACAAGAAAATTTAAAGCCTATAACATTCACAATTCAGAGCTTAGGCTCGAACGAGCACTTAATCCCTCATACCTATCCACTACTTAGTCCAGGCTCACTCCGCGCAGAGACCACGCGAAGCAGGCTCTGATACCAACTGTGACAGCCCCACCTCACCCTAAGGCGAACCAAAGGGTTCAGCGGACCACCTGCCCAGCTCTCGCCAGGACTACGGAGTCGAATCACGCAAATTCGATATTACGCGAGAGAACCCAAAAGAAATGAGCGATTGAAGACCGCCAAGCTTAAACATGGAGAAAACGCTTTCATATATACATGTCACTAGGTTTACAATTCAAATGGAACCAGTGAAACGAAATACATTTAGGGTTTGCTCATTCTCGAGGAGCTATACAAAAGAACAAAAGATTTTCTAACTAGCTCAACTCGCTTCTCAAAATCATGATTTCCAAAAGAGGTTCCTGTAAGGAAAACAAAGATAACGAGGAGGGGGTGAGCTTACGCCGAATGAGGTACCAAACATGTAGCAGAAAAATCAGGTAGTTCATGTTATACAAACCAGATACACATGCTCGCTATAAAGTAAGACAGGTAAACACAAGAACTCAAATAGGAAGGATACAGGTGGCTCTCAGGAGCCAGTTTTCCAGCGCAGTACTTGATCCAAGCCGGTTGACTCTCCGTCAACGTATATAGAACCAACGCGTCCGTAGACCCCACTTTACACCAAATTCTGTCCACCAAACACCCACTTACCGGGCCCGCTCACCTTACAGAAACAGAAATGGTAATACTCGATATACCGGAATAATGGTTTAACAACTCCAACTTAAAATTAGAAATGAAAGTAAGGACAATTTTTAGGAAAACATAATTTTTCTAGTTTTGCGCCATGCTATTTGAAAAATCATATCTCAAGCTTTGTAAGTCTAAAATTTATAAACTTTATACCGTTGGAAAATATATTCAAAGGGTTACAATTTCTTAGAAGACACCTTTGCAAGATTCTGTCCACAAGTCAGTTAAAATTCAATCTCAAGTGGCTGCTTTATCCAGTAGAGAGACAGAACAGGAATGGAAATTCAGTCAATTTTGGAAAATCACAAATATTCGTAGGAATTGAGGAAAATTCTAAAATTTTTATGGTTAAAAGAGCTATGAGTCTAGTTTCAAATGCAATAAACAAAACTCAATTCTGAATTTCCTATACAATGTTATTGTAAATTTCCCAAAGCTGTGCAGGGCTTCTTGCGGAAATTTTCCAGCAATATGTCCTTCAATTCTTCAAGTCAACCATTCAATATTCAACTCTAATTCCATGGCAAATTCATAGTCAATCAAGATAATATGTTATAGGGCCTATGTGATACATATTTTGTGCATCAAAACTATCAAACTTTGACATATAAAAAGCTCCAAGTAAACTACATCAAAGCTGGATTTTTAAACCCTAAAGCTGGAAATTTCAACCAAAGTTGGAAAATCATATACCAAAGCTTAAAAGTTAACATCAAAGTTGAACCATCTCATATTAAAACTATCAAGTTCATCTCATGGCTGGAAATTGAACATTAAAGCTGGAAATTACAAGCTACCCTAGCCAAAACCATAAAATCTTTCATAACCGTGCTTCTTTTAGCTTCAATCATAACTTATCTTGAATGAATCGCAAGAGACAAGTAAAAGAGTTGTTTTCTAGAAATTTTACCTCAAAACCCCAAGATAACAAACAACTCAAGAGCCTTCTTCCCCAAGTACTCCACCAAAAGCTTCTTCCTCCAAAAACTCTCCACCAAAGTTCCTCCTCCTACTTCAAAATCAGCTTTTATGGATTGATTTGCAAGGTTGAGATAAAAACTCAAAGATCAAGCAAGGTTTTTGTATTGGAAATGAAGTTTTCTCTCTTTCTTCTCCTGAGAGGAGGTTCGGCCAAGAGGAGCAAATAATGAGTGGATTTTTAGTCCAAAATTCAAAGATAAGACCAAAGAAGTCTTGGTCAAAAGTGAGGTATTTGATTGACACTTGTGAAGGCAAGAAATAATGTCCATTTATTGACCAAAATATCTCTCTTTTTCTCCTTCCAAAATTCGGCCAAGACAAGGAAGAAATGGAAGAAAAATGGTGATGGAATGATAGCTTAGTCTTAATCAAGTTTTAGTCAAATTTTGTGGCTTGTCATTGTCAATAAGAGAAGAAATGATAGCTTAGTCTTAATCAAGTCTTAGTCTATCCCCTTTCTTTGGTCAAAAATTTCGGCCACACTAGGATAATTATTAGGGAAGGATAAATGAAAGAAAAATAAGAAGATTAGGATAAGAAAGTATTAGTCAAGCGGTGCCTTCGACCAATATAAACGGTGCACGTCGATTCAAACCTATTTCCCTTAACTCCCTTGTATTTTCGTTTTAACTTATGATTCACTAACTTATTATTAGCACTTCTAATAATACACTTCTTCTTACCTAATACTCACTCTTATCCACCAAATTTAATGTACACATCTCACCAATCGATCACACTACCAAAATGCACCAAAACCATAACTTTCTCTAACTATAAAACTAAGGGCAAAACTCTTAATTCTATTATTTATCACAACTATTGAGGGAGTAAATGAGTAGTAAAGATATTATAAAGTAATTTATTCAAAACAAAAGGAAAATTTAAGAAAATATGAGCGAATTTTTCAGTCGTCACAGTTTATTTATTAATGTTTAATTTTTAGTAAATTGTTAGTTAGGTCTTTTTATTTGATTTGTTTAGTCATTCATATTTTTATAAAAATTCCCCCATATTTTGAACTTGAGGAGAAACGAATTTTTTCAGTCCCTGTGGATTCGACCCTACTTACTACTATATACAAAATTTATACTTTATTTGAGCAGATATTTATTATTGTACAGGCTTGACACCTGTCAATTTTTGGAGCTGTTGTCGGGGACTAGTGCCTGATTAATTTGTTTCTTTTTGAGTTCATCTTGTTTTTATTTTTTATTTTTCTCTTATTTTTTACCAGTTTATGGCTGCTAATATTCAATATTTTGATGATAGACTGGATTTTATTTCTAGGAGGGGCAATGAGATTCGTGTATTTTCTAAAGATCAATATTTAGATACACTGACCTCTTTTGGAGAAAGATTGGTTGTTACAACTTGTAGATTTTGTTGTACCTCAAATCATTCAACTAATAGGTGTCCCGCATTTGAAGATGGCCTAAGTGCCCCAATTGATATTTTTGGAGATTTTTCACCCCGATCTCAAACGTGATATGACTCTTATTCAAACTGGTATGATCAAGGATGGTGGGATAATTTCAATTTTTAATTATGCGGCCGGGCCAATAGATTTTCAATAACAAGAGTCTCAAGAACCATAATCCATATCAGATATGTCTCTTAAAGAAATGCTAAAAATACTAACTGCTAATACATATCGATTTGAACAGGAGGCAAAAATTTGAAGCGGAGGGAGGAGGATGGAATGCGTCAAGAACCATTATCTACATCAGGTATGTCTCTTGAAGAAATGATTAAATTAGTAATTACTAATACATATCGATTTCAATAGGAGGCAAAAATAAGAAGTAGAGAGACGGAGGATAGAATGCATCAAGAACCATCATTTACATCAGATATGTCTCTTGAAAAAATGATATATCATTTTCAACAGGAGACCCAAAGAATAATTAGAAGGATGGAAGTTGGAAGGCGTGAATTGGCATGTACAATGAGCTAATTGATTTTTCTAATTTATAAAGAATTGCCCTCACAAACCATCATCGATCTTAAGAAAGATGAGAATGTAATGATCCTGAGAAAGTGACATGGAGTTGCAAGAGTCTCAAGAAGAAAGATTTAAAGATGTAGTTGAAAAGGGAATTGAAGTGAAAGAAATGAGACCCCCAACATCAAATCGCTCAAGTAAATGAATCCAGTGAATAATCTCTAAATGCGATGACATCTCCTCCATTCCTTAACCAACATTCTCCTGACTCTTATTCTTTAATTCTTGTTAGTGAGATTGACTTTATTATACCAGAAGATTTTGAGTTTCATAACAAGAATAAGTCAAGAGTTACGATGGCAAAATATCTTGAACCAGTAAGTGTGCGTGATGGAGGAGTGAGTGAAGAATTAAGGGCTGTGTTTGGATCAATTGTTTTTGGAAGAAACTGTGGTTGTAGTCAAAATACACCTTTGGGTCAACCAACTATTTTTTAAATGCTACAGTCCCGCGCCTGTTATACGGTACCGTTTAGGAGTATTAATTGTTAAGATGAGTTTTTGACTAAAAGCTTCTCCTTCCTGTTTCTCCTCTTTATTTCTTCTGCTAAACTGTATCGAGCAGAAGTGGATACCTCTACACTTTCCATCTTCTAAACAGCTCAACAGTAGAGCAGTGACTTGAATGTTCAAATCACCGGTTCTACCCTAGCAGATCTGGTCGTAACCTTGCTGTAATCGTCGCCGCAAGTGTTGAGTTAGCCTGTCCCTCCACAATTTGCAGCTTATCTTCAGCAAAATAGCCACGATTTGTAGCTGACATCACAGTGCACAGATAGCTGGGGAGAGGCGGCAGGGCCACTAACACACACGAAGAAGCTTGGTGCAGAGCTTTTTTCCCTTATTTCGAAGTCGCGGCCACTGAGTCTCATCGCCGCTGCTTAGCGGTTGATCCGCCGAGGTGAGTTTGTACTGTTTAGGTCATTGGGGCCTTAATTCGTACGAATTAAGGCTACAGTAATTAGTTTATGTGGTTGTCGTTTAATCAACGGCTCTGAAAAATTGGCGGGGATAGTTTATAGTCCAGACAGAGGATCAATTTCACTGATGTTGCTTTGCCTTGTTTGGACTGGCATTCATGCTTCTAGTACTTCGCTTGTAATTGTGCGGCATTCCATTTTTCAAAGTTCTCGTTAGTTCTGGTTCGCCACCTCAACTGCGCAACTCACAATTTCAGTTTCACCGTTTTTTTGCTATTGTGCTCTTCCCCGCATATGTCCACAGTATGGGGCAATTAATTGTTCATAAGAGGGAGAGGGTAAACAGGTCATGTTGTTAGCCGATAATATTGCTTGGCTGCTTTATTTAGTTCGGTTAGGAAAGGCGAGTTTTTTTTGCTAAACTCATGGTATACATGTACCCTGTTAATTGCACTTTAATATTGATACTATTTTGTGGATTAGATATTTGATAGAGTCATCTAGTGCTCTTGTTGCTGCTAAAATTGATCATTTTCTCTGCCAGATATGTGTTTAGGTAGAGTGTTGTTGCTACGTTTATATTTTGGATAAGGAATTTGTTTACTTGGTTAGGAATATTAAGCACCTTTGCTATTTTCCCTGAGGTATTGCAATTCGATTACTGTGAAATATCAATTGTTCGTGGAGTGACTGGCATGCATTTATTTGGGAGTTGCTGTTGGGTTTGATCTTATTTTGTGTCCTTGTGATCGGACTTGAGGCAATGCTATTCTGCTTTCTGCAATTGTATTAGGTGGCACGTGGTAAATTTTAATTACTCCTACCGTGATTTTGTATAATTTATGCATTGAAGCTGTAGCTGCGTTTTCAATGGAAGATGTATAACCTGTATAGAGGGGAAAATTGATTTGCTTTTTGTGTGAGGCTGTTTTGGTCCTGTGTATGTGATTCCCAGCATATTATAATTTGGAATGAACTTCGATATATCGGTAGAAGTTTTAGCTTCGAACATGAAATTGCATGATATTTCGTTAATAGTTTATGCGCTTGGTCTGCTAATAGCATTTTAGTGGTACATTGTACATATTTGTAGGATTGTGATGCCCCCTATGACTCGGAGTGCTTCGAAGGGTAAGGAGCAACTATTGTGACAATTAATTATGTCAAATCTTGATCCGGAACGACTGTAGTTCTCGGCTTTTTAACATCCTTATTTACAGCTTTGCAAACGACTAGAGGATTTAACATTTGTTCACCTAATTCGGCTACGGGAGAAAACGATTTGTGTCTTTGTATAACAAACTACTTCAAGGTGAGTTAGAACTTACTAGGGGAAACATTCTCTATATAAGTGTCCCAATATTCCCTTAGAATGTGTCTAATTTCCCATGTTTAAGTCCACCTTAAGCGTTTTTTCTAGTTTTGACTTTCCTAAAGAAAACAAAGATGCCCAAACCAAAAGCAAATAAGGAACGTAACACTTTCAAACCGGAGATGGAAACTGCCATTGCCCATGAGCTTGTGAACATGCATAGGAATGGGGAAATATCATCACAGACCATCGGGAGCCGTGTTATCCCTCAGATTACTAGGATGCTCACTCAGAATTTCGGGGTTTCGTTCCCCCGGGACAGTATTAGTTCGAAGTACTATGCACTTCAGCAGCTAACTAGGCTTTACATTTCGTTCAAGAAGCGTGGCACTGGTATGGGTTGGGACTCAACAAACTACACCTTCGTGATGGATGATGAGCGATGGAGTCATCTAGTCCAGGTATAATACTTTCCCTATTATGTTTACATATTTTCTTTATAAGCTGTCCACAGAATTTTGCAAGTTTTTTCCATATTATTAATTGTATATAGTGAACAGCTATGAATTTCCCTTATTTATTTGTAAAAGTTGTTTGTTTCTAAAAGTTGATAAGTACCTTCTTAATCGGCCATTTTGCTTATTTGTAAAACCTATTTTATTCTTCTGTAGGTGAACCCGGGGTACAAAAGGTTTTACAACCGCTCTTGTCTGGTCTTCCATTTGCTTGAAGAAATCTTCATGAATCAGGGGGCCAGTGGGGATTTCAGCTCCGGCTTTGTGGTATCTCCCGTCAATTTGGCTGACGAATTGGAAATGGAACATGCTGCGAGACGTGGTAGTGGCAAGGGGGTTGTCGATGTCGATTCATCAGACGAAGGAGATGCCGTTCATGTGACCCGGAAAGGGAAAGAGAATGTGAAGAAGAGCAAAGGAAAGCGCAAATCGGGGGACATGTCAACTGAGTCTTTCTTTGCGCCGTCCTCTCCCCAATTCCAGAAGTACGTCCTGATTTTAGACAGCATCGAGACACGATTAAGCGGTAAAAGGAGCTCTGGGATGACCGGTTCGGTCTCTTCTCCCACTAAGAGTAAAAAGCCTCCAATTGATGAAGAGGAGGAGCTACAGGCTGTCTTGTCCGACCTAAGCGGTCTTCACTTGGACCCAACTGTGTTCTTCAAGATGGCCGATCTGTTAAGGAATCGTGAGGAGCGTCTCATTTGGTTCTTATGCGTGAACAACGAAGACCGCCTTGCCTTCGTTAGACATCGGGGCTTCCTTCCCCTCACTTAGCACCTCATTCTGTCCAGCCAGTGACTATTGCGGCAGCCTTCTACCTTTTTCCCCATTTGCTTGAATTTTCCACTGCTCGTTTGGACTCTTGTAGCTCGAGTTGACATTGGACTTTGTTATTCATTTCTGTACTGTACCGCGGACCTTAGTTTTTTTTATGTGAGGTGAAGTTGAGGATATTTCTGATAATTAATTTGTGTGTGCTTATAAATATTGGTTGAATGAGCTTATTTACATTATTTGTTAGGAAATAGTGCAAGGATTTTGATTTTGTGTGACAGGAGTTGCCTCTACATTTTTTTGTGAGCTGATGTTAAAGTTTGTTCGTTTATTTTTGAACAATTGGATCTGGTTCAGGTTATTATTTTTTTCAGTATATTCAAGGAATGTCTGCTAATTTGCCTTGTGTGTGCTTCTGAATATTGGTTCAAGTAGTTTACTATATATTATTTGTTAGGAAATAGTGCACTGGCGTATATATTGTTCAGCCATGTTGCCAAATTAATTTTATTGGCAGCAGTTAATATTGGACAGCGTCTCATTTCTGTTCTCACATGATTTGAACCGGGGCCAGTTCTTGTTTTTTTCTTCATATTCAGGGAATGTCTACTAATTTATTTGTTGCCCAAGGTTATAAATACTGGTTGATGCTGTTTACTAAATATTACTTGTTAGGAAATGGTGCAATGGCTATTATTTTGTGTAGTTGGAGTTGCCATATTAATTTTTGGGTGAGGTGATATTGGACTTTGTTATTTATTTATTTTCTCATATAACTGGACCTGGGCCAGTTAATAGTTTTTCATTCATGTACAGGGAATGCCTGCTAATTTATTTGTGTGGGCTTATAAATATTGGTTGAAGTAGTTTACTAACAATTAATTGTTGGAAAAAAGTGCAATGGCTATTATTTTGTGTAGTTGGAGTTGCTTTTTTGAACAATGTGACATTGGTATTAATTATTCACTTATTTTCTCAAATAAGTGGACCCAGGCCAGTTAATATTTTTTCCTTTATGTACCTGGCTTATGTCTGCTAATTTATTTGTCATAAGATTATAAATATTGGTTGAAGTAGTTTACTATATATTGCTATTGTTAGTAAAAAGTGCAATGGCTATTTTGTGTGGTTGGAGTTGCCATATTAATTTTTTTGTGAGGTGATATTGGACTTGTTGACCTTGGTCCCTATCTTTTGATGTTTACAAAACAATGGATAATACTAATATCTTTTTAAGAAATATTTTCAACTATGAAGCAAATCAGATTTAAAAATTAATCACATCTGAAAGGGACAAAGTATGCTGAAACTATCGGACGCTTAAGAAGTCATGATCGGACGTCCGACAATCATTGCGCAAATTCGGACGCATAAAATCAGCCTACCAGACGTCCGAAAGAATTGAAAAAAAATTTTCAGTTTTACATCAGAATTGAAGAAAATCTCTTAAATTCACTGCCTGCTGTCGGACGCAAAAAACAGGACTATCGGACGTCTGACACTCTAACGGCTAGTTGACTCTTCAGCTACTTTCTATCCGTTGGAAGCATTATTGAGGCACTTTCTTGGTCCTATATAAATAGTGGTTGGTCAGATACATCAAATAACTTTTGCACACTGAAGATACAAAAGATCTAGAGTGATTTTAGTGAGAAAATACTCTTCAAAGAAGATTTGTAGTCTTAGTAGTGTGAGGTTCATTGTAAGTTTTTCATTTGTGAGTGAATACTTCATGAGTGTAGTTCTGTGAGGGTTGTCCTGAAGGATAGTAAAACTTTCTGGCTTGACCGAGGGGTGTTCGGGGCAAGGAGGAGGTGAACCTTCCTTTGTACGCAAAAGTGATTGTAATTCATCAACTTGAAGAATCTTATTTGAATTAATCTACAAGTTCAGGAGGAGTTGGGTAGTTAATTGGTTTGTAATTCTTTTCTTTCTATTTACTTATTGTTACGTTTGTGATCTGTACATTATTTATCTCTTCCACTTGGTTGTCTTCGATCCTTACAATTGGTATCAGAGTTTGGTCTCCTTGAGATTAAATTCAATCGGCTTAGGAGTAAATATGACAACCAATAATGTCATATTTTTTTAAGGACATTCTGTCATTAGACCACCTATGTTTAATGGGTCAAATTATGTGAGTTGGAAAGAAAGAATGATTATATTTCTGCAATCAATTGATATTGAATTGTGGTTTATTATTAGTGAAGGTCCATATGATGCCTCTCTTATAGATGAAAATACTCATAGATCCAGATAAAAAATGAGAAGTGAACTGACTGTTATGGATAGAGCTCATCTCACCTTAAATGCAAAAGTCATGAATGTGTTATATTGTGCTTTAGATTCAAATGAATCTATTAGAGTCAAGGGTTGCATGTCAGCTAAAGAAATTTGGGACAAATTGAAAGAAATTCATGAAGGTAGTGAGAATGTTAGAGAACAAAAGAAATCTATTCTGGTTACCAAATATGAATCGTTCAAGATGGAATCTCATGAAAATATTTATAAGATGTATTGTAGATTCAATGACCTCATTAAAGATTTGGAGGTGCTGAAAAAGGAATACTCTTTAGGTGAGAAAAATAGAAAAATTCTGAATGTCTTATCCAATGATTGGGAAAAGAAAGTGACTGTTATTGAGGAGGCTAAAAATTTGAATACTATACCTATTGAATCACTTATTAATTCTCTAACCTCTTATGAGCTGAAACTTAAATCCAAAGTACAAAAGGAAGAGGATGCAAAGGTAAGAAGGAGCATTGTTCTAAAAGCATTTCAAGATAAAGATGATTCGGCCTCTTTGGATGAAGAAGATATGGAAGTTGATGACAGTGATCTTGCTCTCATAACAAGAAGTTTTAAGAGGATCCTCAACAAAAGGAGATTTAGAAGAGGAGGATCTAGCAATTCAGATTCTAATTAATTCAACAATGCAAGAAACAAAGAAAAGTATGAGGTCAACAAAAAGTAAGGTGACAAATGCTATGAATGCGGCCAACTTGGACACTACATGAGTGAATGTCAAATGATGAAGAAAAAAGAAGGAAGAAAATCAAGAGTCAACACCTTTCAATTCACATGGAATGAGTGCAACTCCGATGGTGAAATTGAAGAGGATGAAGAATCTGCTCAATTGGCTTTTATGGCCATTGGAGATGATGAGGTAACAACTTGTAACTCTCAATTTGAAAGTGATGATGAAACTGATGATGATCTTGAATCTTTCATTATAAAATTGCATGATAATTTGAAAGAATCCTATACTAAAAATAAGGAGTTAAAACAGAAATTTTGTTTTTTGTTTCGAGATAATGCAAATCTTTTTCAACAAAATAATAAGTTGAAAGTTGAAAATGATTACTTCAAAAAGAGTGAGACTGCTTTACAATTCGAGATTGATAGAAAAACAAGATTTTGTGAAATGTTCAAAAATGAACAAGGGAGTTTGAAAAGAAGAATGGATGATCTTAATCAGTTGCTTCAACATAAGAAACACAACTGCTTTCAAAAGATTGATACAAAACCTCATTTTGACATACATGGAAAAATGTTGAATTCTAGTGCAAATGAATTTACCATTCACAGAAGAAGGCAAGTTAGATTTGTTAAACCTGTTCATGTAAATAATTCTTTGGTTATGTGTAATTTTTATTGTCAAAAAGGTCACATGAAAAGTGATTGTTATGTGAGAAAGAACATGAGAAGAGGCATGAAATGCATATAGATAGTTAGACATGATACTAATTCTAACAAGTAGGAGATATTGGTAAGATTGATGAGATTCTTGTTCATAATTTTTTTTGTAATTCTCTTTTGATGTTTCTAACGCTTTGAACTGAGTTTTTCTTGATTTTTTTACTGAATTTGTATGATGTCAAAAATGGAGAAAAAAGAATAATGCTGATCTCATGATGATTTGCTGTGATATGTTGGTGATTGCTGTCATTTCTCTATTTTTATTTGAAATATTGGATTCTCTATTATTGTTGCTGGATTTTGGTAGCTGATTTTTACTCTCATCTTATGATGACAAAAAGGGGGAGAAATGGATGTTTTGTGTGAGGGGGAGTTATTCTGAGATTATAAGTTTGGATGCTATAAGTGATGGGGAGCTTATGCTCATATGCTCAATCTTTTTCCTTCTTTCATCCATTGTTTTGTCATCATAAAAAAAGGGGAGAATGTTGACCTTAATCCCTATCTTTTGATGTTTACAAAACAATGAATAATACTAATATCTTTTCAAGAAATACTTTCAGTTATGAAGCAAATCAGATTCAAAAATTAATCACATTTGAAAGGGACAAAGTATGCTGAAACTGTCGGACGCTCAAGAAGTCATGATCGGATGTCCGACAATCATTGCGCAACTTCGGACGCAGAAAATCAGCCTACCGGACGTCCGAAAGAATTGAAGAAAATTCTCAGTTTTACATCATACCTTCGGACGCAGAAAATCAGCCTACCGGACGTCCGAAAGAATTGAAAACCAGCCTACCGGACGTCCGAAAGAATTGAAGAAAATTTTTCAATTTTACATCATACCTTCGGACGCAGAAAACCAGCCTACCGGACGTCCGAAAGAATTGAAGAAAATCTCTTAAACTCACTGCCTGCTGTCGGACGCAAAAAACAGGGCTATCGGACGTCCGACACTCCAACGGCTAGTTGACTCTTCAGCTACTTTCTATCCGTTGGAAGCATTATTGAGGCACTCTCTTGGTCCTATATAAATAGTTGTTGGTCAGATACATCAAATAACTTTTGCACACTGAAGATACAAAAGATCTAGAGTGATTGAAAATTTTTCATTGTAAATTTTTCATTTATGAGTGAATACTTCATGAGTGTAGCTCTGTGAGGGTTGTCCTGAGAGATAGTAAAATTTCTTGGCTTGACCGAGGGGTGTTCGGGGCAAGGAGGAGGTGAACCTTCCTTTGTACGCAAGAGTGATTGTAATTCATCAATTTGAAGAAATTTATTTGAATTAATCTACAAGTTCAGGAGGAGTTGGGTAGTTAATTGGTTTGCAATTCTTTCCTTTCTATTTACTTATTGTTACGTTTGTGATCTGTACATTATTTATCTCTTCCATTTGGTTGTCTTCGATCCTTACAGGACTTTGTTCAGTTATTTTCTCAAAAGGTAGCTGGACCCGGGCCTGTTATTTATTTGGAATTTTTTTTACCTGGGAGTGTCTGCTAATTTATTTGTGCTGAGGTTATAAATTTTGGTTGAAATAGTTTACTAACAATTAATTATTGAGAAAAAGGGCAATGGCTATTATTTTGTGTTTGATTGGAGTTGTCATATTAATTTTGTGCAGTTGGATTTAGTTAACATTTGGACCTTGCTTAGCTTATTTTTTTTCTTAATATATTTGGGAATTTTTATTTGTAATGATTAGTGAGTGTTTATAGTAATTGATTGAACTTATTTACTATACTTGTTAAGATATTTACTTATTTCATTTGTGAGTGTTTTTTATAATTAGATGAACTTATTTAACTTGTATTATAATTGGTTGAACTTAAATTGAGAGTAATTTCACCTGTTTATGGCACAGGGTTGAACTAATTTTTTTCTTTATATGGAGGATACGTTTCCAGAATTTATTTGTTAGGGATTTCACCAATGGTTATATTGGTTTCCGTGGTGGTTTCCTGTCTCATGTTGTTGTGAGTTAACATACGCGGGATTATGTGCTTATTTCCCGGTTATGTACCCCGGATAGACTTTTTTTCCGGTATATAGAGGATATTTCAGTAATTTCTTTGTGTGTGTTTATAAATATTGGTTAGACGTTTTTTCTATATACAAATTGCTTGGGATGTGTGCCAACCAGTTAATATTTTTCGTGGAGGTGCCTTTAAATCTACCAGTCTACTGTAATTTCGGCGATCATTAGCAGTATTGACTGTAGACAAAAGTTCAATTTTAGTTGTATAAGCTGTTTAAACTTGTGCTGAGCTAAATGAGACAGGTCATGTTTTTCACTACTGCTTACTTGTTCACGTATGGCGCTGTTGCTAACTTTTTGTGCTAATTTTTTTAAATATGCGTTTTGATATTCTTAAGCTATTGTTTACCTATTTTGGTACTTAATGTACTTTAATCACTTGGCCAGTTGCAGAGTTCAAAGTTGTTGACCAAGGAGGATGGACAACCAGTGGCACATTCAAGGAGCTTTACTGGATGACGAGCTGGATGATGAGGAGCTCGACAATGTCCTTATGTACGTTGTATTGTTAGGGTTCATGTTCTTT
>NW_020863760.1:0-24349 GCF_003713205.1 Coffea eugenioides
ATTTCTGTTTTGGACCAAAAATTGAAAAGTGAGGGTTTTGTGATGAACATTCTGTCCGAATTTTTAGGTCCTAGATAGAGGCCGAATTAGCCTTTTCTTAAAACATGAAAGTTGTAGGGAATGACATTTTAGAGGTGCCTACAAAATTTCAGGTCAATCGGAGTAGTGTGGAATGAGATAAGTCGAAATTACTATTGCTGTTCTGGATTACCAAGAATTGGAAATCTGCGACTGTAATTGGTTGTTTTCGCTGGAATTGCTTCCGAATTGGTTGTTGAGGTCTTCTGATGAAATGTAGCCCTGTTTCGTAGCTTTCAGCTGATTTTAGAATTTCTGGATTTGGACTTGTGTAGGCTGAGTTATGATGTTTACGCTAGAATGCATTTTGCAAACCTGTTTTCGTGATTCTGGTATAGCATCTTGCATTTTTGACCTGGTTACACTGGAAACTGTGTTGAGTGACCTTATACAATATTGTACCCCTATCTCTTAGCTTCGAAACGGTGGGTCTTGCACCTTCATCCGACAATCGTAGCGCCTTTGGTACCATTACCGCAAAATGACGTCAAAACCTGTTTTTCTGGTTTTGAGCTTAACTTTCATTTCCGGACTTTTCTCTAGTTTGACTTGTACTAGTACTACTTGGAGTTTGCTGAATGGCTATTGGATGAACTTGTTGTTGTGTGTGTATCTTTGGGTTTGAATGAGAAGAATAATGAAGCCATGATGGCTGGGAAAGTTAGCAAATTCAGGGGAAGTGCTGTCCGAACTTTGAAGGGACTTGATTGCATTGAGTTTGTGATCTAAGACTTGGTTTTGAGCAAGACAATGATATATGATGGTTGGTTCCTGAGCCGTGGAGGTGAGTGACCTCAAACTACTTCTAAAGTTATTTATGAACCGTTTCTTACATTATTTACTTTTGAACTGTTTCCAAAGTTACTTTTGAAATGTTTTCTTGCATATCATGTGTGCTGGCATTTGAGTGTGCCTTGTTTGCTATATTTCTTGACTTCATGACTGGTATTTTGGTTGATAACGTGTTAAGCGCTTATAATGATTTCCAAAACGAGTTTTCGAGGCGAGTGTGTACTTTATCGTACTCGACCTCGATAAATGTGAAATTTTCGATTGCAATGTTACTTGCGCATGAATGTAAGCCTTTTGGGCTGAACTGGCCATTGCCCCTTGTTACCGGTCGTCTTGAGCCAGAAGCGGACTCGGTCAGGCGATTAGGAACTTGGGTGAACGTTTGGTATACTCGAGTATTACCTATGTAGGTTGGTGGAGCCTGGCCAAAAGCCAGGGACGGGGTGAATGAAATGAAATGAATGACCAAATGAGCGAGGAAATGTCAGGAGAATGAATGTATCCTTTCATGAATGTTACTATCGCTTTCCATTGTAAATGTTTCTTGAATTATTGATAATCCATATTTACTGTTTTGCAAATGATGTAGTTGTTTCCGGATTTATCATTTAATTTATGACATCATTGCTATATGACATCATTGAAATGAACTATTGTGAAACCGATTTGATTAATGATTTTCTGGTTACTCGCTGAGCTTTTAGCTCACCCCAAAAACTATTTATTCCCCTCCACAGGGCTCGTGGCGAAGGAAGGACTTGTAGTACTTGTGCACGTGTATGGATGGCCTAAACTTTGTACAATTTTGGATTTGGAATTATTTTATGTATATTTGGGATTAGTTTCCGCTGCATTTGTGACATGTAATTATTGGAGACGGATGTGTATTTGTGGACCAGTTGATGTATATTTGATTTTTATATTGTAATTTAATTGAGGACTGTAGTGAACGACTGAGTCCCGGCGAGAGCTGGGCAGGCGGCCCGCCGAACCCTCTGGTTCGCCTTAGGGGGAGGTGGGGCTGTCACAGTGTATAATCTAAAATTTTCAAAAAATATTAGCGCTTTCAAGCGGTTTAAAACCCGCAAAATGGGAAACGAAAATTGAAATCACAAATGAATGGTGACCGCCACGTCACTATCCAATCGAATGTAGATATCACCATACACCTCAGAGAAACATTCCCAAACCAAATAGGATACATGAACAGGGTTTAACAGTGTTATACACATACGTTTGTAATTTACAAATCAAAAGGAAAATATTTAGATCAAAGTACATTTAGGATTTTTCCAACCATCGAGGAGCTTTACAAAAGAATATATTCAAACTATATGAAAACTAGCTCAACTCGTGCTTCAAAACAATATAGTCCCCCAACAGTTATTCATATCCCTGTAAGGAAAACAAAGTAACGAGGGTGAGCTTAAGCTCGTGAGGTACCAACAAGACACACCAGTAAACACCTTTTATCACATAATGATCCCAAAGCTCATAAACAAAACAAGTCAATAAAAGGATACAGTTGGCTCTCAAGAGCCACTTTCCACTTGCCGCACTTGATCTCCAACCCGTTGACACTCCGTCAACTTTTGAAGAGAAGAACATCCCGTAGATCCCCACTTTACTCCGTATCCCTTCCACCGATCACCCCCTTACCGGGCCCGAACACCTCACAGTAACAGAGAGGGTAATACTCGAGTATACCATAAGGTCGAGGAGTTAACACTCCACTCGACTGTAGTGAATCCAAGGTCCCTTATCGATTCGCCCAAACCCCCTTGCCGACTCGATTCGATTAAAAACCAATGGGGTATGAGCTCAGATAGCACAGTTAAGTTGTCGGGCAAAGCCCTCAGCCATGTCAAATCACACATGTAGACAATTTCACATTTGACAGTAACAGTAATACAGATAAGAGATCGAGAGCGATAAAGTACACTATCGTCTCATTCAAGCCATTCAAGTTCACATAACAAGTATACACCAATCATTTAAGCATTTAGACCATATAATGATACACTCACCAAGGTAAGTAAGCCAAATTCACAAGTTAGCTTCAGGCGTAGGCGTCGGATCACGAGCACGACCTATACAACAAGAATATCCCAATTAAGACTCAAATTACGAGTCAAAGCAAATCCACACACTACCAAAAATAAGGCCCAATAGAATGTATAAGTGCATAACCAAGCTAGGGACATGTGCGGAAATGAAGTTTAAGTTGAAAAGCAAAAGACAGTTTTGACGTTACTTAGCAACGTCACAAACTGGAGCTACAACTTATCGGTTTGGGGTACAAGTTACACCGTTTCGAAGCTAAGAGAAAGGGCTACAATTTTTGAAAGAAGGCTACTCAACCCAGTTTGCAATGTATTTTAGGTCAAATTTACCAAAAACAACCCCAGATTTTCCAGTTCGCAGCTACTGTGAAATTCAACGAGCAGTCCTGATCATTCAATCATATCTCAGCACATACGACCCCAATTCAAGTGATTCCAAAGCCATCTGAAGCTAAGATATCAGGATATAATTCTTACGAAGACATCGACAGCCAAATCAGTAGTATTCCTGGTCAAACTAGCCAATTACAGAAGATGATTATCAGGTTCGGACAAAAATAGGGCAGCAGGGGTATTTCGGTCTTTTCACAGGATACGTTACTCTAATTGGGCTGAAATTTTGTAGAAAACTATAAAACTTCATTTCCTACAACTTTCATGTTTTAATCTAAGGCTAATTCGGTCTCTAACCTAGCCGAACAGAACCAGGCAGAACAGGGTCATTTGGAAACCCTAAAACCGAAAATCCCTCTAAAATCTGGAGATTTTCACAATAAACCACAATAAGCATATAGAGGCTCCAAATTCCTTCATATAAGACTATCAATCCATAGCCAACCACAAGATACTATATAAAACAGAAAATTCCTCAATAAATAGGAAAATTTGAACAACTCAACCATAAGTCACAAAATAATCCACAAAATGACATGCTCTACCACTAGAAATCCTTAATTGATCATTAGTAACATGAGAGGGAAGATATTTAACAACTCACCTTTGCAACTCCAAGAAACAAGACAACTAGAGCTTGTTCTTCACAAATGGTTCCACTCAACACCTTAAACTAGCTTAGCAACTCACTTTTGTGGAGAGATTTGAAATTTAACCGGTAGGTTTGCAAGATTCAAGCTAGAAATAAAGGAAAATTGAAGAAGCTCTCTCTCTCTTTTCTCTCTTGTTGCTCGGCCAAGAAGGAGGAAATGGAAGATGATTTTTGGTCAAAATTAGTTTAGTAAAGGTAAAGAAAGACTAGTCAAATGCCAACCTCCAATCACAATGCAACATGTGCCCATTTCAAGCTTATCTCATTTCTTTTGTCTTACAAGACTTAATTAACTAGCTAACCCCTAATTATCTCATAACACCATGTAATATAATCCTTGTATACAGAGCTTCTCCAAATGAACCACATTTACCGCACTTATCGCACTAGTGGGTCCCACATTCACTGTACACCACCTTTAACACAGAAAATAACTTATATGGGAAAAAAAATGTAAAAATCCTACGTCCTCATAAAATTCCCAGAATTTTCATATAAGAAAGAAAATATGGAAATTATATGCAAAAGACTAAAATAAATGCCTAGAAAATAAGAAAATTTCGGGCTCTCACAAATAGTGTATTTAATCGTTTCTGTTAGCGTTTGGAGACAATAAACGATTTGAGAATACAGTGAGCTTGGAGAGTGAAGACTCATACATTAGTCTCAAAATAGTTATTTTTATGTTTAAGTACTCAAGTATTAGTTAGTAATACTATCGTTACAAGAATTCCTTAGAAATTTCGCTCTATCGCGCACAAATCGGAAGTACGCGTTTTCGCGTGCGTGATTAATCGAGGGTCTTTAGACCATTATTTTTAGACTATTTAGAGTGAATAATAATAGTATGGATGGAAGTGCATTAGAGGTTTAGTGCACAAGTGAAACAAACCCGAGAGGAAACGAGCACGAAACGCACTCGAACGCGCACTATTCCTAGTTGATTTTTTAGCACTTTTTGGCCACACACTTAAGCTTCTCAAGGAAGCTTCATCATCAGCCAAACACACACTCTCTCTTTGTTCTTTCAGGCCGGCCACCCCAAGGAAGAAACAAGACCAAAAGCTCTTCATTTTCTTGCTTCATTTCTTGTCCAAATCACTCCAAGATTTTACTACACCTTGCAAACCACTTGGAGATCAACTCAAGCTAGGAAAAGAGCTTCATTTGCACGGTTTTCTTGAGGTTCAAAGGACCAAAAATTTCTGCTTTAGTCATCTAAGAAGGTAACAAATGATCAACCTCTTGAATCTTGGCTTATATAAGTTATATTGCACTTGTAACCTTATAGATGCATGGGGGTAGCTCTATATTGTTGAAAATCTTGTGAGTGGGCTCTATGAAATCCCACAATGGACTTGATGAGCTGGTTTGATGATATTGGGTGTTATTTATGTTGGATTAGTGCTTAATCTACTGGATATAAGTTGTATTGTGGAAGAAAACTCAAAGGGAGTGAAATGAGAAAAAGGGACGGTTCTGCCCCTGTTTTGCCGTGCCCCTTTAGTGCAATTTTTCTGGTCCAATTGATTTGATTTTGATGTAAATGTGTAATATAGGTTGTGTAGAAAGTTTTCTCAAAAAATTACTTGATTTGGTTGGGTAAAAGTTGAGATTTCGAAATTTCACCAAAACTGGAAAACGTGTCCAGAGTCTCTCTGGCAGTGATTTTGTATCGACCATAACTTTTTGCTCCGATGTCAAAATCGAGTACCAATGGTTTGAAGATGCCTGTCCTGTTTCACGGATTTACTGGAGTGCATGTTATGAGCTGCAACTTGATGCTCGAATATGGGCTAGTTATGGACAGAATTTTAAAATGATTCCTTCTGTCAAATTGTCGCCTTATGAATGTAGTTTTCAGCACCAAGAACCATGCTCAATTCCAAGTTGAATTGAGTGAGTTATGGCCGAATTTCAAACCTGTCTCGTTGCTTGAAAACCCTAAATTTGGGATGGTTAATGGCTAATCCAGATTGGGAGTTGTTATTTCGAAACTCTTGGTGTTAATCACCTATGAAACACATTTTTTGATGTCTCTTAGACATTGTCTTCATAAATGGACCATGTTTGAATAGATTTCATTAGCCAAATGATTGAGAAAAGAAAAACGAAAGTGCAAGGCAGATTTGCCTTAGGAAATCGTGGAACTTTAGCGACTGTGTTACCTAACTTTCCGTGCGAATTTTTACATGAAAATTGACAGAGGAGTAACCCTCATATGGTAGGGTAATACTACCAAATTTGATGCTCTTCTAGGTCCATTTCGATGCTCAACCAAAGTTTTAAACTTCCCATTTTAAATCTGGAAAACCCTCGTTTGGTGAGGAAATTTCTGTAACTTTGAGCCACAATATCTTGGTGCTCGAAACTCCGATTCTTGTTTCACTTGTTGTGTTTTAAACTTTGATTGTAACTCTAATTGAGTTCTAAATTTCAGGGACCAGTTCACATTGTGTGAATTTTACCGAATTTCCAAACTTTGCCCAAAATCAACCCAAATCTGTCTTGGTATTCCAAAACAGCATCGTGGACCCAAAATTTGAATGTCTTCCATTTGGAATCATGGAAAAGTGCCTTCTAGGAACTTTTAGTACTTTGGAATTAGTTTTCAATGGTACCACGTTTTCTAATTTTGGACTTACCAAGTGTGAATTACGATTTTTCAAAGATTACGTGTCGAATCTGAAATTTTCAAACTTAAAGGAAATTGAGTTTTTAGAACTCTCCATTTTTCCTTCGATACCACTTGACCGTTTTACACTCGATTTCAAAGATAAAAATCAGATTTCTCTTGTGTTTTAAAACCCCACTTTTGAGCCTCGATTTACGAGTAATTAAGGCTCATTTTCGTAATATCTTCTTAGATTGTACACTAGTACAATCTTCTTCGATAATTAGGGGTCTTAAACGATAATGTGTAATAAATATTATCATTTGTTCAGGCACTCAAGAGGACCTTCGAGAGGATCCCACGGTGGACGCCTGAACCAGTGTACAATCTTCTTCGATAATTAGGGGTCTTAAACGTTAATGTGTAATAGTTATTATCATTTCTTTAGGCACTCAAGAGGACCTTCGAGAGGATCCCACGGTGGATGCCTGATCCCTCAAGTGTACTTTACTTCTTGAGTTACTTGGTGAGTGTCAAGTGCATGAATAGTTGAAATTATGGGAATGTGATACATGTTCAATTGTTATTGTCGATCGGAAATTTTGAAAATGGAGTCGAGTGTGTACTTTACCGCACTCGTTCTCATTTGAAATGAATAACTCATGAATGACTTGCTTGAAATGAAATGAATGATTGAATGTATTGAATGCTTGAATGACATGAAATAGTATGCTATGGCTGCATACGTCGTGGAGTGAATCTCCTCGACTCACAAATGTTACATGGAGGACGCCCAAACTCATAAGCCGACCTTGGGACTCGAGTCGGCATGGGCTTGTTCGGGAACCTCGGTGAGCCATGAGAATAACATGATAAGTTTGATCTATTGGAGAGATCTTGCTTGGCCTACTCGTGCAGTAGCGTCTTTATCGTCGTTCGGGTCCGGTGGGGGGTTGTAAGGTGGAAGGACATGTGAAGTAAAGTGGAGTCTACAGATTGGAAATACCGACTCGGCTGACGGAGAGTCACCACGAGAAGGTATACGATGGAGATCTGGTAAAACAAGTGGAACTTAGCCCCTGAGAGCTACCATATCCTTGAATTGTTTCTGTTTATATTTCACTTGAATTGTTAGTTACTCGATTATTATCGTTTTTCTTGTGAATTGGGATTGTTATTTGGACAACGTGCTTGCATGTGTGTTTCTTGGCCTCACGAGCGATTGCTCACCCCATAGATTTGTTTTCCTTAATAGGAATGGACGTGAAGTGAGACTCGAAGAAACCTTTTTGTTGTACTTTTGTGTTAAGGTTCCAAATGTAATTGACTAGACATTGTGACTGTTGTATATTTTGGGAATTTATGTATCTTTTGGGAACCAATGTAAGAATTGGATGATTGATGTATTTTTGGAACTAGTGGTGTAAGTTTTAATATTATTTATGGAAGCTACTTATCTTTCTTACTTTGTCTTGTCGTGATAGCTAGTATTGTAATAAACTTGAACGGGAGTTGTACCGAGTCCTGGCGAGAGTTGGGCAGGTGTCCAGTGGATACCCTTTGGTTCGCCTTAGGGAGAAGTGGGAGCGTCACAGTTGGTATCAGAGCGCTAGGTTAGAGATCTATTTGGGAGATGTACTAGAAATCTTACCCTTAAGATTTGAGATAGGGTGACTAAGTCATACTTTAAGTGATACTTGGGTAAGTTAGTGACTAAGTTAGTCATACCTTAAGTGATATCGGAGCGAACTAGTGACTAAGTTTCTAACCCGAAAAGTGTGATTGTTTTCCAGGGATGGATAATGGAGGTGGGACCCCCGCAGCTAATAGGAATGGCCATGCTAATGGTCATGTAGAGCCTCCTAGGCCTATTTACTATCGAGTTCTGGGTGGAGGAGTTCGAGTATGTTATTCACCCTCCACTAGATACCCTCGTTGTTCGTGTAGATTGACTTTTGCCTACCCGAACCACCTTGTGTTAGCTTTAGACGATGAGCGTCGTCAATTGGTGAACTTCAACCGAGATTTACAGGAGGAAGTGGATGAGCTGAGGCAGATGGCTAGTGCTCAAGGTGAGAGTATCGCTGAACTTGAGGAGGTACTAGTTGGCGAGGTGGCAACTGCTGAGGTCACTCGTGAGGAGTTTCAGAGGGCTAGGGCCCGACTTGCTAGAGTAGGAGAGGAGGTCCGTGATCGGGCTTCCGGGATCCTGGTCGATGCCACTATGATGATAGATGGGGTGATGGATATTGGCCAGAGCCCGGTTCAGGAGGAGGATCCTGAGGAGGAGATTTCCCCTGGTAGTCCTACTGTGGACTAGGTCTAGACTGATTGACCCTTTTGACTGGTATAGTTAGGATTAGTTAGGGTGATGCTAGTGCTGAGATCATTGTATTTTGTATGACTGTGTGGCTTTTTTTTGAGCCACTTGATTTTACTTTAGTCTTACGTGACTAAAAGTACTCTTGTGGCAATTACGTGCTATATTTTGTGATTTCCCCCATAATTTGCTAATTGTATGGATCTTGACATGATAATGAATGTAAATTATTGTTAGTTCCAATGTTTTCCATGATTGATCATTGTTTAAGTATTTTCCCCGCATAATTGATTTACTTCTTGCACTAGGCATGTGAGAACCCGTGGATTTTCTTATTTTTTAGACTTTATTTTATTTAATTGCACGCTTTTCTGCATTTTCTTTATTAGAAAACTTTTCTAGATAATTTTATGAGTAAATATAGTTTTTAGATGATTTTTCTAGTATCGGTTAGTTTTTGAGAAATTAAGAGCGTATACCGGACGTGGGACCCGCTAGTGCGGTAAGTTTGATAAAATTCGGCCAATTAGGTTAAGTTGTGTATACCAAGTTTAATTTATCAGATGTTAAGAGATAATTAGAAGTTACCTAGATGGATTATTATTGGAGAGACAAAAGGATAGAGATGTATTAAATGGAGTGACAAGTGTCACTTGGAGGTTAATTCTTAACTTAGTCAATTTTGACCAACTTTCTTGCTTTACCAATTTAAGTAAAAATTTCCAAAAATCATCCTCATTTTAAGGCTTCCTTGGCCGAACCTCTTGCTCCAAAAAAGAAAGGAAAAGCTCTCCAATCTCTTGCTCCAAACTTGCTCAATCCAACAAACCAACCGTTTAATCTTGCATTTACTCCATAAAAACCCTTTAATGAGTGGTTGTGAGGTGATTAGTGAAGTTGTTTGGAGGATTAAGGTGCTAAGTTGCTCTTGTTCTTGGGTTGTTAAGGTGAGTAACTAAGGGACCTTTCTTGCAACTCAATAAGGCTTAATTATTGACATGTGTGAGGTGAAGTGATGATTTTAGGTGTTGTTTCATGACTTTTGGTAAAATTTGGTGCATTTTCTATTTAATCATGATTTTTTCTGTTTTCATATGATTACTACTGTGTGGCCATGTATGATGGTTGGAAATGATCTAGAATGAAGCTAGAATGCGTAAATTGTGGTTGTTTGCGGAAAATTTCCGCATTGAAGGGAAAAATTCGGATTTAGGGTTTCAATTCAACCATTCTGCCTGGTACTGTTCCGCATAGTTAGAGACTGAATTAGCCTTGGGTTAAAACATTAAAGTTGTACAGAATGATATTTTAGAGTTGCCAGCAAAAATTTCAGCAGAATCGGAGCAACGTAGCCTGTGAAAAGACCGAAATACCCCTACTGCCCTGTTTCTATCCGAAACTGATAATTAACTTCTGTAATTGGTTATTTTGACCGGGAATACTACTGATTTGGTTGTTGATGTCTTCTTTAGAATTATATCCTTGTATCTTAGCTTTCAAATGGCTTTGGAATCACTTGAATTGGAGTTGTATGTGCTGAGATATGACTGAATGAATCAGGACTGCCACAGTAAACATCGAACTGGAAAATCTGGGGTTGTTTTGGAAAATTTGACCTAGTTAGGGTGAGAACTGGACTAAGTAGTCTTCATCAAAGTTACAGATCCCTGTCTCAGCTTCGAAATACCATAAGATTCATCTTAATCCGATAAGCGTAACTTAAGTTACGATCGAAACACCGAGACACGTCAAACCTGCTTTTAGGCCTATTGTCTTTCAAATTGGTTTTCGGTTGCCTTATTAACCGTGTGTTGTAATTGACTATATATGAAGGGTATTGTGACCCTAATTAGATGTTTTTAATAGCTTGTGAATTATATTTGAGGTTGTGGTTGATTTGGGTTGAATTTGGTGTTGAATTGTAGGGTGAAAAGTAAGAAAAACAAGGGAAAATGCTGTTAAAATTTTCGCAGGAACCCCGGAGCAGTTCTGGGAAATCTACAATATCTAGATGTCGAAATAGCGGAATTGAGTTTCGTTTGTTGTGTTTTAAACTAGATTCATAGGGCTATGAACCATGTAAATTTCAGTTTCTGGTTTGGTCTGTGGGATTTATGGTGATTTTTCAAAGTTAACTGAAATCGTATACCTGCTCTGCCTTTTTCTGGTTAAGACAGCAATTTGAGGCTGAAATTTGATTGGCTTGTGATCTGAATCTTCTAAATATGTCTTGTGAGAAATTTTACCCCTTTGAGTCTATTTTCCAACGGTGTAAATTTTACCAATTTCGGACTTAACAATCCTAAGATATGATTTTTCAATCAGGGGTGTGCAAAACTGAAAAAAAATCTGTTTTCTTGGAATTATTCTCACTTTCAATTTCACCTTGAGATATGAGCTAGTACATCATTGTAAGTATGATTTTGAGAGGAGTGAGGGGTTTTGGGGTCATGTATGTCCTTAGGACTAACCGTTTTCTTTATTCTTAGGCAGTCTTTTATTTTTCGTACTAGTATATAACTTGGAGAGGTACCTGACTAGTAATCGAACCTCATTTGTGCATCATATTTACTCGGTTTTGGATGAAGAAACTCGGTGATTAGGCCACTTTGGATCGAAATTTTTGGAAGTACCTGTACTTGAACTGGTAAGTGTACCACTCCCCTCATTTGTTGTTTAACTTGGTTTCTGCACCTGCAATATGTGATTTAAATGACTGTACTATCTGTTTGTTCTGTTTGAGACGAGGGTGTACTTTATCACACTCGTTCTCTTGTCTGTCCATATGCCTATCTACTGTATGTAATCTGTTATCTATTTTTGAGTCTGTTCGGACGTCGTTTGGAGACTGGTATCCAACGACCTTTCTGTGACCTCTGAGCTCAACACCTGTGGCAAGTTACTCGAGTCGAGCCGGCAAGGGCCTGATCGATTAGATAACGACCAACAGTAGTCTGTTTCAGGAATCTTTGGGTATTGAGACCCTTAATTCCGGTATACTCGAGTATTATCACTTCTGTTCTGTTTGGCGTTCGGGCCTGGTAGGGGTATGTTTGGTGGACGGAAAATTGGTGTAAAAGTGGGGTCTACGGATATGTTGGCTCTATTTATGTTGACAGAGAGTCAACGGGTTCGGATCAAGTACTGCAGATGGAAATCTGGCTCCTGAGAGCCACCTGTATCCTTCCCTTTGAATCATTGTGTCTAATCTACTTTCCTTTATATCTGGTATATGTATCTGATTGGTTAAACGTGAAAGGCTATGGTTTTACCCTATATGTTCGGTACCTCATTGAGCGTAAGCTCACCCCTTTCTGTTACCTTTGTTTTCCTTACAGGGAACCACTTTCTGGAACTGTGACTTTGAAGCATGAGTTGAGCTAGTTTAGATATTTTGTATTGCTCCTCAATGGTTGGAAACCCTAATTGTACTTGCTCTTTTGAAAATGAAGCCCTAATTGTCAGTATAAATACCTCGGATTGCACTGTATGTTAATTTGTTCAAGACTCCAATGTAAATATATGTAGTTTCCAATTATTCCTTTTCTTTGGATCCTATCGCGCGTACTATGTTGGGTTTGTGTGAATCGACTCCGTAGTACTGGCGAGAGTTGGGCAGGCGGTCCGCCGAACCCTTTGGTTCGCCTTAGGGTGAGGTGGGGCTGTCACAGGTGGTATTAGAGCTGCTTCACGTGGTTTCTGCGCGGAGTGAGCTTGGGCCATGTGGTGTTAAGGTCCTGATTTCGTAAATGTGTCTAAGTGCTCGTTTGAGTATAAGCTATGAACCGTGCATGTCATAAGTGTAAAGATCTTTATCATGGGACTTGAGGAAGTTATGTATGTTTGTCGGGTAGGAATCTTTAATATGGATGATTTACTCTTGGGATCGGCCGACTCGAGTTGTGAATTATCTTAGATGGGATTCTTGCGCCCGGTATCAGAATTACAATTTGGGGAGGAAGAAGAAACTATACCAAAGAATTCAATGAACCTGGCCAGTGAAGGGGTACAAATCTGATAGCTAAGTATGATGCTCAATTTAATCGTGAGAAGGAAGTAGTAAAATTTTTGTATTCCAGAGAAGGCGATGATAAGGAATTTCGAGGACGAAATTCTTTTAAGGGGGAGAGAGTGTAAGAACCCGTGGATTTTCTTATTTTCTAGACTTTGTTTTATTTAATTGCATGCCTTTTCTATATTTCTTTATTAGGAAAATTTTATTTTTAGATAATTTTTATGAGTAAATATAGTTCTAAAATTATTTTTCTAGTATTGATTAGTTTTTGAGAAATTAAGAGCGCATACCGGTTGTAGGACCCACTAGTGCGGTAAGTTTGATAAAATTCGGCCAATTAGGTTAAGTTGTGTATACCGAGTTTAATTTATCAGATGTTAAGAGATAATTAGAAGTTACCTAGATGGATTATTATTGGAGAGACAAAAGGATAGAGATGTATTAAATGGAGTGACAAGTGTCACTTGGAGGTTAATTCTTAACTTAGTCAATTTTGACCAACTTTCTTGCTTTACCAATTTAAGTAAAAATTTCCAAAAATCATCCTCATTTTAAAGCTTCCTTGGCCGAACCTCTTGCTCCAAAAAAGAAAGGAAAAGCTCTCCAATCTCTTGCTCCAAACTTGCTCAATCCAACAAACCAACCGTTTAATCTTGCATTTACTCCATAAAAACCCTTAAGTGAGTGGTTGTGAGGTGATTAGTGAAGTTGTTTGGAGGATTAAGGTGCTAAGTTGCTCTTGTTCTTGGGTTGTTAAGGTGAGTAACTAAGGGACCTTTCTTGCAACTCAATAATGCTTAATTATTGACATGTGTGAGGTGAAGTGATGATTTTAGGTGTTGTTTCATGACTTTTGGTAGAATTTGGTGCATTTTCTATTTAATCATGATTTTTTCGGTTTTCATATGATTACTATTGTGTGGCCATGTATGATGGTTGGAAATGATCTAGAATGAAACTAGAATGCGTAAATTGTGGTTGTTTGCGGAAAATTTCCGCATTTAACGGAAAAATTCGGATTTAGGGTTTCAATTCAACCATTCTGCCTGGTACTGTTCCTCATAGTTAGAGGCCTAATTAGCCTTGGGTTAAAACATGAAAGTTGTATAGAATGATATTTTAGAGTTTCCTACAAAATTTCAGCTCAATTGGAACAATGTAGCCTATGAAAAGACCGAAATACCCTTACTGCCTTGTTTCTATCCGAAACTGATAATCAGCTTCTGTAATTGGTTATTTTGACCGGGATTACTACTGATTTGGTTGTTGATGTCTTCTTACGAATTATAGCCTTGTATCTTAGTTTTCAAATGGATTTAGAATCACTTGAATTGGAGTTGTATGTGCTGAGATATGACTGAATGAATCAGGACTGCCACAGTAAACTTTGAACTGGAAAATCTGGGGTTGTTTTGGTAAATTTTACCTAGTTAGGGTGAGAACTGGACTAAGTAGTCTTCATCAAAGTTATAGATCCCTGTCTCAGCTTCGAAATGCCATAAGAGTTGTCTTAATCCGATAAGCGTAACTGAAGTTACGATTGAAACACCGAGACACGTCAAACCTGCTTTTAGGCCTATTGTCTTTCAAATTGGTTTTCGGTTGCATTATTAACCTTGTGTTGCAATTGACTATATATGAAGGGTATTGTGACCCTAATTAGATTTTTTTAATAGCTTGTGAATTATATTTGAGGTTGTGGTTGATTTGGGTTGAATTTGGTGTTGAATTGTAGGGTGAAAAGTAAGAAAAACAAGGGGAAATGCTGTTAAAATTTTCGCAGGAACCCCGGAGCAGTTCTAGGAAATCTACAATATCTGGATGTCGAAATATCAGAATTGAGTTCCGTTTGTTGTGTTTTAAACTAGATTCATAGGGATATGAACCGTGTAAATTTCAGTTTCTGGTTTGGTCTGTGGGATTTATGGTGATTTTTCAAAATTAACCGAAATCGTATACCTGCTCTGCCTTTTTCTGGTTAAGACAGCAATTTGAGGCTCGAATTTGATTGGCTTGTGATCTGAATCTTCTAAATATGTCTTCTGAGAAATTTTACCCCTTTGAGTCTATTTTCCAACGGTGTAAATTTTACCAATTTCGGACTTAAGAATCCTAAGATATGATTTTTCAATCAGGGGTGTGCAAAACTGAAAAAAAAATCTGTTTTCTTGGAATCATTCTCACTTTCAATTTCACCTTGAGATATGAGCTAGTACATCATTGTAAGTATGATTTTGAGAGGAGTGAGGGTTTTTGGGGTCATGTATGTCCTTAGGACCAACCGTTTTCTTTTTTTCTTAAGCCGTCTTTTATTTTTCGTACTAGTATATAACTTGGAGAGGTACCTGACTAGTAATCGAACCTCATTTGTGCATCCTATTTACTCGGTTTTGGATGAAGAAATGTCAACTATTTTACCTTTGTTATTCTTAGGGTTTCACGTAGATTAGGCCACTTTGGGTGAAAATTTTTGGAAGTACCTGTACTTGAACTGGTGAGTGTACCACTCCCCTTATTTGTTACTTAACTTGATTTCTGCACTTGCAATCTGTGATCTGAATGACTGTACTATCTGTTTATTCTGTTTGAGACGAGGGTGCACTTTATCACACTCGCTCTCTTGTCTGTCCATATGCCTATTTACTGTGTATAATCTGTTAACTGTATCTGAATCTGTTCGGACGTCGTTTGGAGGTTGGTATCCAACGACCTTTCTGTGACCTCTGAGCTCAACACCCGTGGCTAGTGACTCAAGTCGGGCCGGCAAGGGCCTGGTCGATTAGATAACGAACCACAGTAGTCTGTTCTGGGAATCTTTGGGTATTAAGACTCTTGATTCCGGTATACTCGAGTATTACCATTACTGTTCCTGAATGGAGTTCGGGCCCGGTAGGGGTATGTTTGGTGGACGGAAATTGGTGTAAAGTGGGGTCTACGGATATGTTGGTTCTATTTACATTGACGGAGAGTCAACGGGTTCGGATCAAGTACTGCAAATGGAAATCTGGCTCCTGAGAGCCACTTGTATCCTTTCCCTTTGAATCACGGTGTTTAAATGCTTTCCTTTATATTTGGTAAATGTATCTGATTGATTAAACGTGAAAGGCTATGATTTTACCCCTATATGTTTGGTACCTCATTGAGCGTAAGCTCACCCCTTCCCGTACCTTTGTTTTCCTTACAGGGAACCACTTTTGGAACTGTGACTTTGAAGCATGAGTTGAGCTAGTTTAGATATTTTGTATAGCTCTTCAAAGGTTGGAAACCCTAATTGTACTTGCTCTTTTGAAAACGAAGCCCAAATTGTATTTTGTAGTATGAATACCTCGGATTGCACTGTATGTTAATTTGTTCAAGACTCCAATGTAAATATCTTAGGATCATATCACGCGTACTATGTTGGGTATGAGTGAATCGACTCCGTAGTCCTGGCGAGAGCTGGGCAGGCAGTCCGCCGAACCCTTTGGTTCGCCTTAGGGTGAGGTGGGGCTGTCACAGGTGGTATCAGAGCTGCTTCGCGTGGTCTCTGCGTGGAGTGAGCTTGGGCCAGTGGTGTTATGGTCCTGATTTCGTGAATGTGTCTAAGTGCTCGTTTGCGCATAAGCTATGAACCGTGCATGTCATAAGTGTAAAGATCTTTATCATGGGACTTGAGGAAGTTAGGTATGTTTGTCGTGTGGGAATCTTTAATACGGATGATTTACTCTTGGGACCAGCCGGCTCGAGTTGTGAATTATCTTAGATGGGATTCTTGTGCCCGAATACAAAAGAAATGAGAGCCTAGGTTAGAAAGGACTTGGGCGAACTAGAAATGTGATTCGATGGAATTTCGCGCAGTCTGTTCGGGTGTTGTTAAGCATGATTAACCTTGATTAAGATATAAATGGTGTTCTTCTCGTAGATTAAGGACGGAGCCCTAGAGGGGAAAAGCTTTTCGTTAGTTATTCTTGTACTTGTGATCTAGTTTGTCTATAGTACTTTTGGATGACCCCGCTGCTTTCATGGATTTTTCATATTTGTATCTAATTGATTGCTACTGTGTGGCTTGTTTGGTACAGTTATGTTATATATGTATGCTTTTGATCTGTGCGTACCTCTTGCTACTTGCTTTTGCCTACCTATGTTTAATATTATATTCCCACTTCGACCCTAGATTGATTAGACCAATGGAAGGCACTCGTAGTGGACGGGGCCGTGGGCGTGGAATTAGGCAACCTACATCTGAGAGGGGCACTGGAGAAACCTCATATGGACCAAACCCTGAACCTAGGGTTGACCCCAACGTCCAAATAGCTGCTGCCATGCAGGAAATGACTGATTTACTAGCCCAAGTGGTGCACCAACAGGGTCAAAACCCTAACCCCAACCCTGGGAACCCTGGTAATCACATAGAGGGTGAGGATAGAGCCCTTGAGAGATTTCAGAAGTTCTCCCCACCCAAATTTCTTGGAGGCCCTGATCCTGACGTGGCTGAGAAGTGGTTGGAGAAGATGATCGATATTTTTGCTGCTTTACACTATACCGAAGAGAGACAGGTGACATTTGCTGTCTTTCAACTAGAGGGAGCCGCCCGTTCCTGGTGGAATGTCATTCGAATGAAATGGGAAAGAGAACAAACCCCGAGGACGTGGGCGAACTTTATGAGAGAATTTAACACCAAGTTTTTCCCTCCTCTAATCCAAGAAAAGAAGGAAGATGAATTCATTCGGCTTCGCCAGGGAACTCAAACCGTAGCCGAGTATGAGAGTCAATTCACCCGGTTGTCTAAGTTTGCGCCTGAACTGATCGTAACCTAACAATGACGGATAAGGCGTTTTATTCAGGGACTAAATGTTGAGATTCAAAAGGATTTGGCGGTAGCTCAACTTAATACCTTTAGTGATGCTGTGGAGAAAGCCAGTTGGTTGAAGATGCGAGGCTACAAGTTAGAAACTTCCAAACCAAGAAAAGGGGCTTTCCTGGGAGCAGCTCAGAACAAGCGGATAAGAGTACAACCCCTAAAGTTGGAAAGGGAAATGGGGGAGTACGGCTACCGGGGCTGTCAGGTGGTGTCCCACAGGGGGGATCAGTCTCTGCTACTCGTGGTCCCTGTGAATATTGCGGAGGGCCAAATCATACGGAAGCAAATTGCTGGAAGAAAGAAGGAAAATGCTTGCGCTGTGGAAGCGCCGAACATCGGATTGCTAACTGTCCAGCTCGCCTGCACGAGCGGAGAGGAACTCTGCCACCAACCACGACCAACCCTGACCAGTCGAAGGGGGACAAGAATGGATCGAAAGTGGCAGCTCGAGTGTACTCCTTAGAACAACATCAAGTCTCTGACCCATTAGAGGACGTGGAAGGTAAGACTCTGGTATTCCACCGTTTGCCCATTAGAATGGTGTATCAGAATTACAATTTGGGAAGGAAGAAGAAACTATACCAAAGAATTCAATGAACCTGGCCAGTGAAGGGGTACAGATCTGTTAGCTAAGTATGATGCTCAATTTAATCGTGAGATGGAAGTAGTAAAATTTTTGTATTCCGGAGAAGGCGATGATAAGGAATTTCGAGGACGAAATTCTTTTAAGGGGGAGAGAGTGTGAGAACCCGTGGATTTTCTTATTTTCTAGACTTTGTTTTATTTAATTGCATGTCTTTTCTATGTTTCTTTATTAGAAAATTTTTTTTTTAGATAATTTTTATGAGTAAATGTAGTTCTAAAATTATTTTTCTAGTATTAATTAGTTTTTGAGAAATTAAGAGCGTATATCGGTTGTAGGACCCACTAGTGCGGTAAGTTTGATAAAATTGGGCCAATTAGGTTAAGTTGTGTATACCGAGTTTAATTTATCAGATGTTAAGAGATAATTAGAAGTTACCTAGATGGATTATTATTGGAGAGACAAAAGGATAGAGATGTGTTAAATGGAGTGACAAGTGTCACTTGGAGGTTAATTCTTAACTTAGTCAATTTTGACCAACTTTCTTGCTTTACCAATTTAAGTAAAAATTTTCAAAAATCATCCTCATTTTAAAGCTTCCTTGGCCGAACCTCTTGCTCCAAAAAAGAAAGGAAAAGCTCTCCAATCTCTTCCTCCAAACTTGCTCAATCCAACAAACCAACCGTTTAATCTTGCATTTACTCCATAAAAACCCTTAAGTGAGTGGTTGTGAGGTGATTAGTGAAGTTGTTTGGAGGATTAAGGTGCTAAGTTGCTCTTGTTCTTGGGTTGTTAAGGTGAGTAACTAAGGGACCTTTCTTGCAACTCAATAATGCTTAATTATTGACATGTGTGAGGTGAAGTGATGATTTTAGGTGTTGTTTCATGACTTTTGGTAGAATTTGGTGTATTTTCTATTTAATCATGATTTTTTCTGTTTTCATATGATTACTATTTTGTGGCCATGTATGATGGTTGGAAATGATCTAGAATGAAGCTAGAATGCGTAAATTGTGGTTGTTTGCGGAAAATTTCCGCATTTAACGGAAAAATTCGGATTTAGGGTTTCAATTCAACCATTCTGCCCGGTACTGTTACTCATAGTTAGAGGCCAAATTAGCCTTGGATTAAAACATAAAAGTTGTATAGAATGATATTTTAGAGTTACCTGAAAAATTTCAACTCAATCGGAGCAACGTAGCCTATGAAAAGACCAAAATACCCCTACTGCCCTGTTTCTATCCGAAACTGATAATCAGCTTCTGTAATTGGTTATTTTGACCGGGATTACTACTGATTTGGTTGTGGATGTTTTCTTACGAATTATAGCCTTGTATCTTAGCTTTCAAATGGCTTTAGAATCACTTGAATTGGAGTTGTATGTGCTGAGATATGACTGAATGAATCAGGACTGCCACAGTAAACTTCGAACTGGAACATCTGGGGTTATTTTGGTAAATTTGACCTAGTTAGGGTGAGAACTGGACTAAGTAGTCTTCATCAAAGTTATCGATCCCTGTATAAGCTTCGAAATTCCATAAGATTCGTCTTAATCTGATAAGCGTAACTTAAGTTACGATCTAAACACCGAGACATGTCAAACCTGCTTTTAGGCCTATTGTCTTTCAAATTGGTTTTCGGTTGCATTATTAACCTTGTGTTGTAATTGACTATATATGAAGGGTGTTGTGACCCTAATTAGATGTTTTTAATAGCTTGTGAATTATATTTGAGGTTGTGGTTGATTTGGGTTGAATTTGGTGTTGAATTGTAGGGTGAAAAGTAAGAAAAACGAGGGGAAATGCTGTTAAAATTTTCGCAGGAACCCCGAAGCAGTTCTGGGAAATCTACAATATCTGGATGTCGAAATAGCGGAATTGAGTTCTGTTTGTTGTGTTTTAAACTAGATTCATAGGGCTATGAACCGTGTAAATTTCAGTTTCTGGTTTGGTCTGTGGGATTTATGGTGATTTTTCAAAATTAACCGAAATCGTATACCTGCTCTGCCTTTTTCTGGTTAAGACAGCAATCTGAGGCTCGAATTTGATTGGCTTGTGATCTGAATCTTCTAAATATGTCTTCTGAGAAATTTTACCCCTTTGAGTCTATTTTCCAACGGTGTAAATTTTACCAATTTCGGACTTAAGAATCCTAAGATATGATTTTTCAATCAGGGGTGTGCAAAACTGAAAAAAAATCTGTTTTCTTGGAATTATTCTCACTTTCAATTTCACCTTGAGATATGAGCTAGTACATCATTGTAAGTATGATTTTGAGAGGAGTGAGGGGTTTTGGGGTCATGTATGTCCTTAGGACCAACCGTTTTCTTTTTTTCTTAAGCCGTCTTTTATTTTTCGTACTAGTATATAACTTGGAGAGGTACCTGACTAGTAATCGAACCTCATTTGTGCATCCTATTTACTCGGTTTTGGTTGAAGAAATGTCAATTGTTTTACCTTTGTTATTCTTAGGGTTTCACGGTGATTAGGCCACTTTGGGTGGAAATTTTTGGAAGTACCTGTACTTGAACTGGTGAGTGTACCACTCCCCTTATTTGTTACTTAACTTGATTTCTGCACTTGCAATCTGTGATCTGAATGACTGTACTATCCGTTTATTCTGTTTCACACTCGCTCTCTTGTCTGTCCATATGCCTATTTACTGTGTATAATCTGTTAACTGTATCTGAATCTGTTCGGACGTCGTTTGGAGGTTGGTATCCAACGACCTTTCTGTGACCTCTGAACTCAACACCTGTGGCTAGTGACTCAAGTCGGGCCGGCAAGGGCCTGGTCAATTAGATAACGAACCATAGTAGTCTGTTCTGGGAATCTTTGGGTATTAAGACTCTTGATTCCGGTATACTCGAGTATTACCATTACTGTTCCTGAATGGAGTTCGGGCCCGGTAGGGGTATGTTTGATGGACGGAAATTGATGTAAAGTGGGGTCTACGGATATGTTGGTTCTATTTACATTGACGGAGAGTCAACGGATTCGGATCAAGTACTGCAAATGGAAATCTGGCTCCTGAGAGCCACTTGTATCCTTTCCCTTTGAATCACGGTGTTTAAATGCTTTCCTTTATATTTGGTAAATGTATCTGATTGATTAAACGTGAAAGGCCATGAGTTTACCCCTATATGTTTGGTACCTCATTGAGCGTAAGCTCACCCTTTCCTGTTACCTTTGTTTTCCTTACAGGGAACCACTTTTGGAACTGTGACTTTGAAGCATGAGTTGAGCTAGTTTAGATATTTTGTATAGCTCTTCAAAGGTTGGAAACCCTAATTGTACTTGCTCTTTTGAAAACGAAGCCCAAATTGTATTTTGTAGTATGAATACCTCGGATTGCACTGTATGTTAATTTGTTCAAGACTCCAATGTAAATATCTTAGGATCATATCGCGCGTACTATGTTGGGTTTGTGTGAATCGACTCCGTAGTCCTGGCGAGAGCTGGGCAGGCGGTTCGCCTTAGGGTGAGGTGGGGCTGTCACAGGGAGGGCCTCTTATCCTAACTCAAGTACCAAAATCTTGCAATTGTTGACTGGAGCGTGGACTCGTCAACTCAACTACCAGGCAGGGGAATGTACCATACCTTAGGGTGGGAGGGCCTCTTATCCTGACTTGGTAACCACTTGCGTGACGTCGTTGGGTGAATCCCTCGACTAGGCTATAAAAGGTATACTGGAGTAATACCAAACTCTCTCGTGTGAAGGACGGGCCTGGTGGGAGTAAGTTGGTTGGAGCGTGTTAAGAAAAAAAAAAGAATCTACATGGACTTTAGATAGTGAGAGTTGACGGAGGTTCAACTGCGATTAATTTTGATCAAGTTCGTGGAAAATGGCTCCTGAGAGTCCTGTATCCTACTCTGTGCTGTTAAACGCTTTCCTACTTGTTGAATTTAAGCTTGGGGTTTTTATTTGCTATTTGTTTTATATGATTGCATGTTTGGGGCACCACTGAGCTTTAGCTCACCCCACGTTATTTGTTTTCCTGAACAGGTTTTGGCATTCGAGAGACTTGAAGTCTGCCTTTAGTTTTTGTGAATGTTGTTTTGAATCGGACTATGTATCTTTTGTCTTAGGTTGCCACTTGAAGCTGGAAAAGTGCAAACCCTAAGTTTTGTTTTGATTTGTATGAATGTATTTGAATTTTATGATTTCACTTTGTGGTTTGAAATGTATAAATATAGTTGTGTGTTAAACTGGTGGGAGGTGTACTTAAGAGTGAACGTTCAGACGTCCAATGGCAATGTTATCTCTGAAGTTAATGTGTCCATAGTATTCTGGTCGTTTAAAGGTTTGGCTTGTTCAAGTGACGAACTTTGTTTTGGTTTAAGTTATTCGTCGGAGGGGTTTAGTCGGTTTCCTTGCGTAAGTCCTAGCGAGAGCTAGGCAGGCGACCCGCCAACCCTTTGGTTCGCCTTAGGGAGAAGTGGGGCCGCCACATTATTGATACGGAGTATGCCGAGTCTAGAGAGTATATTAAGAGTGCATGTGATTATGTTGAGCCATTCTTCTTTTTTCACTGAGATTTGGCAAGATGTTTCTATTGACTATAGGCGCTATGATCCTGGCCAATCTAAGAGTTCTTTCCTCAAAGACCCAAATTTCCATTATATTCAGCATTTTCTAGCCTATAGTTATTCGAGTAGGAAAGATAGTTCGGGGACATTTTTCAAGCCTGAGTTTTTCTTCATTTGGTGCATGCTTAAAAATGTTACGGTTAATTTGGGTTATTGGTTGGCTTCCCAATTTAAGTCGGTGTTAGATAAGAAAAGCAAACCACTAATTCTGGACTCCTATATCACTCATTTAGCAGTTCATCTAGGGGTTTTTGATCTCTCTGACTATGATTTACATATGGTGGGTTTTTGATCTCTCTGACTATGATTTACATATGGCTTGTCACATGAATCCCTAAAATATGGTTTGTCTAGAAAAAATGGATGTAGTGAATCAGGTTGATGGCAGGTGGCAGCTTACTCTTCCGGGCCCTAGTTCTAATCGTGTTGGCTCTTGATCCTGCAATGACCCAGAAAAAAAATTATTTTCTCACCTCCCAAATATTTGTATTTCTATTTAAATTAAGTTTTTGCAAAATTTGCATTCATTAAGTGTTTTACTTGTTAATTGATAAAAGAGTTTCTCTTGTTTATTTTAACTTTCGAGCGATTAAATTCTTGAAAATTATTGATTTTGCAACTTATTGGTGATTTTGGCCAAAACCCTAGGAGAATATAAGTTGAGACATTGGTAGAGTTAAGAAAGATTTTGGGAGTTAAAAGAAGGTTAGAGGAGCTAAGGGTGGATAGTAGAAAGGTTAAGTGGGAGACACTATTGGACACTATTCAAAGTTGATCTTGCAATTCTTGTGGCTTGTATATTACCTCCAAAAACAACCAAAAGACCTTCATTTTTTCTTCTTGGCTGGCCGAAACTTGAGAGAGGAAGAAAGGGACAGAAATTTCATCTTTCTTGAAAATTTTAAAGATCCAAACTTTTCTTCCACCAATCTACTTGCACCTTGGAAGATCTTGAGAGAAAGAGTCTCATAAGGGTTGATCTTGCCATCACCTTAAGTTAATCTTACTAGGGTTTAAAGCTTTGAAGAGGTAACTGACTAATCTACTTCACTCTTTTATTTTCAAGCAATTGTGGACTAGATTCAAGTAGACTTGTAACTTGAAAGATTGAATCTTTGATGGGTTTCTTTGAAACCTTGATTTAGGAAGAGAACTTGAGAAAAAATTTCTTGTGTCTCCATGGCAAGCTAGGTAGAGGACTTGAGATTCATTCTTGTGCTTTTATGATGAATGTTGTGATAGATTTTAATGCTTTAAAGCTTGATATTCTAGCTTGTGTGTAAATTTCTTGGAAAGCTTAAATCTTGGTTGGATTTTGTTGCACATTGTGGTGGAAAAATTCTGTTTTGAAAGCTTCATGCTGGCCGAAATTTTTGAGTGTTGTTAGCCCTTATTTTTCAAGAAATTTGG
>NW_020863761.1:0-16175 GCF_003713205.1 Coffea eugenioides
TATTGAAAAGTTATTGGAAAGTTATATGAACTGTTATATGAAATGAAATACATGACTTGGTATCGATTGGACGAGTATCCAACGACTACAAATGTTATCATTGAGCTCAACCCCATTGGTAGTTGATTGAATCGAGCCGACAAGGGTTTGGTCGTGACAATTAATGAGCCTTGGGTAAAGTTATAAGGAATCTTGTAGTATGAGAGACTCTTGATTCCGGTATACTCGAGTAATACCACAGTGCAAGTGTTTGGAGTGCGGGCCCGGTAGGGGGATGTTTGGTGGAAGGAATGGGAGAGAAGAGGAGTCTACAGTTGGTTACTTTTCAAACATTGACGGAGAGTCAATGAGACCGATCAAGAATTCAAACGAGGAAAAGGGCTCTTGAGAGCCACCCGTATCCTTTTATCCTCATTATTAATGTGTGGCTTTATTTATTTTGGTAAATTGGACTGTTAAGCTTGAGGTATCCATGAACTTGGTTGCTTGAGTTGTATTCTCACTGGGCAATTAGCTCACCCCGTTCCTTTTGTTTTCCTTACAGGAATATGACTCTTTTGGAATGAATTTTGGTAAATGGTTGCCGAATGAACTAGATAAATGACTCTTTTTGTAATTGTATATAAAATGGGACATAAATGTATCATTAGGCCGTTTTCACTTTTTGTTTCGCAAACCATATATGTAGCCACTTTTGTATCACTTTTAAATGTCATTTTGGTTTGTAAAGGCTAAATGTTATGTGGTTTATGTAATTCGATGTTTGGTTGGGTTCGGACGAGTCGGTTACTATTCATGGCCGACTCCGGATTTTGTTTCTTTCATTTTGGGTTATTTTGCCCTTTTGCCTTATTTGCGCGCGTTATAAGTTCCGGAACGTGAAAGATCGCTCTATACTGCACCGTTAGTCCTGGCGAGAGCTGGGCAGGCAGTCCGCTAACCTCTTTGGTTCGCCTTAGGGGAAAGTGGGGCTGTTACAGGTGGTATCAGAGCCACGTCGCGTGGTCTCTGCGCGAAGTGAGACTGGGCCAAGTGGTGTTGTGGTCCTAATTTCATGAATATGTTTAAGTGCTCGTTTGAGCATAAGTTATGAACCTTGAAGTGTTATAGGTCTTTAATCTTTCTCATGGTATTTAAGGACCCTAGATAAGTATGTCGGACAGGAATTTTGATTTGTAGATGGTTTACTCTTGGGACTGGCCAGCTCGAGATGTGAACTATCTTATTTCGGATTCTCGTGCCCGAGTACCCCAGAATTGAGGTGATGCAAGCTATTAGGTATTTGAACCCTGTGTTTTGGAAACAAGCCTTGTATTTTGGAAACGTGAACAGGCTTTGTCTGACTAAGATGAGCACAAGAGATCAATGGACATCTAGTTTGGATAGTAAGTGACGTGTAAGTGACGTGAAAGACCAGACGGGCTGGTACTGGGATGACTTTTCGACTGTATATGACTAAGTCTATATTTGCTTACCTGCTTATCCGTCTTTTAATATAACGTGTTATATGCGATATGTTATTGGTATGATAGATTTTGTTATGTTAGTCAATTTATTGCATTCATGCATGGAAGTACCCTTTTGGAAAAAAAAAAAAAAAAAAAAAAAAACCCGCGGACATGGTCATAGCAGTGACACAAACGAGACCAAGAGTCAAAGAGAAGAAAGGGAGGAAACAACACCTGAACCGAACATGGACCAAGAGTGCTACTTGTAATCAAGACTTTCTTTGACCCATTGTTTTGCCGACAGGCTACCATCTGAGGTCCAGCAACTCTGTAAAATGGCACGTAGGGTTGAGATGTATAATGAAATCGGGGGTCTTCGAGACGAAATAGAAGTCCAAAAGAACCTAGTCGCATACTGGGAAGGGCGCTGGAAGCACGAGTATACAGAGAAAATTGAGCTCCTGCACAAAAACTTAGAGCTAAAAAGGAAATATGAAGGGATTTCCGAGGAGGCCCTGGAAAAGGCTCAATGCATCAAGAATGCAAAGGTGCAAGTGAAAGCTTCCCAAATACGGAAAAGGGGTGCAGTGGGTAGCGTGAGTGAGGAACCTGCTAAAGTACAGAAAGTGAACCAGTTATTCGGGCCGCCATGGACAATGGGGGCGGTAGATAAAAGATTTGTCAATGAAAGCCAAACCAGACAGGGGGAGATTTCTCCGAAAAGCAAAAAGATGACTTTCCACTTGACTTGTGACTATTACGGAAAGCCCAATCACACTGAGAATGATTGCTGGAGAAAGGGGAGTAGATGTCTGCGCTGTGGGAGCATCGAGCATCGAATTGCATATTGCCCGATTAAAGTGCGGAAAAAGAAAAGAACTCAACAACCAACCCAGACCGACCCTGCACCGTCAAGTGGAGAAGGGACTGGAATGAAGAACCTCGTTTCATCTGACTCTGAAGACGGAGAAGGTACAGGCCATTGGATACTTTAAATTTGAAGGAAAATTTCGAGGACGAAATTCTTTTAAGGGGGGGAGAGTGTGAGAACCCGTAAAACCCTAATTATTTTCCTAGGGTTTATTTCCCCTTAATTGCATGTTTTCTGCATTTTCGGGCCTAGGAATATTTTTCTGGTAGATTTTATGAGTAATTATAGTTTTTAGATGATTTTTCTAGTATTGGTGAGTTTTTAGAAAATTAAGAATATATTTTGGACGTGGGACCCACTAAAAAGTTTCGGCCAATAAGTTAAGTTTCGGATACTGGTGGAAATTTATCGGGTGTTAAGAGATAAGTAGAGGGTGACATGGCATTGATGTGAGAGGAACCAAGTGATAGGAAGGCATTAAATGAAGTGCCAAGTGGCACTATGTGATTGGTCCACTTGTTGGACATTTTTGACTTTTCTTATCATGGATTAAATATCTCAAAAATTGACTAAAAATTCATTCTTTCTTACCTCTTGTTGGCCGATTCTCTCTCTTGGACAAGGAAGAAAAACTTCTTCAATTTACAAGCTTCAAACTATCTCAATCTTCCATTCCAACCAATTAAACTTAGATTTGCTCCATAAAATCACTCCATTAGGTGCTAGTAAGTGACTTGGTGAAGTTGTTTTGAAGCTCTAAGGTGGCCAACCTCTCTATCTCTCTTAATTTCTTGGTAAGTGATGCTTGAACACCCTACTACACCTAATGATGGTTATATTATGCTTAGAAGAGGCTTGAGTGTTGGATTATATGATTTATTTCTTGGTTTGGCTTGATTTGGTGAAGTTTTCCATTTTATGATGAATTTTCTGGTTTCATATGATTTTGATGTTTTGGACTAGTATGATGGTTGGTAATAAGGGGCTTTGGCTCTAGTAGGTGTGAATTGTTGTTAAATGCAATCAATTTTGGATTTGGAATGAAATGTGAAAAGTTAGGGTTCTTGAACCCCTATTCTGTCCGAAATTTTAGGTCATAGCTAGAGGCCGAATTGGACTTTGCTCAAAACACATGAAAGTTGTAGGTATTGATGAGTTTAGTGTGCCTGCAAAATTTCAGGGCAATTGGACAAGTGTAGAGTGAGTTATGCCGTTTTTACTGTTGCTGTTTTTGGTGCACAGAATGTCCGAACTGCGATAGTAATTGCCTGTTTTGACTGGAATTGGTTTGGATTTTGGAGTTGGTGTCTTCTGATGGAATGTAGCTGGATGTCTTAAATAACTTATGCCTTTGGAATTTCGGCATTTGGACTTGTATGGACTGAGATATACCGATTACAGTTTTCTGTGTTTTGCAAACCTGTTTTGGTGATTCTGGTTTAGTGTTTGGCATTTTTGACCTAGTTGGGTCAGGAACTGGATTGAGTGACCTTCTACATTGTTGTAGCCCTGTCCCATAGCTTCGAAACGGTGGGTCTTACACCCCCATCCGATAATTGTAGTGAGAGTTGTGCCATTACCGCATTAGGACGTCAAAACCGGTTTTCTTATCAAGGCCTAAGTTAAAGCCCTTTTCCTAATTTCTGGCTTCCTATGATGCTTATATATGTTTACAAAACCCTATTGGGGTTGTGATTGGCATTGTTTTGTGACTCGCTATCGAGTCTCATTGCATTTGTTTACGTGTTCTAGGGCGTGACGGTGGTTCACGACATTCTCCTGACGGAAGTGCATGAAATAGCACTTAATTGATTGGTGAGTGTACTACTCACTTGTGTGCTATTATATGGCTTTGATATTTGAACTTGAGAGTGTACTTTATCACTCTCACTTATTGTTTCACATGTTATTGAAAAGTTATTGGAAAGTTATATGAACTGTTATATGAAATGAAATACATGACTTCAAATATTATCCATGAGCTCAACCCCATTGGTTATTGATTGAATCGAGCCGGCGAGGGCTTGGTCGTGCCAATTAATGTGCCTTGGGGCAACATCATAGGGAATCTTGTAGTATGAGAGACTCTTGATTCCGGTTTACTCGAGTAATACCACAATGCAAGTGTTTGGATTTCGGGCCCGGTTGAGGAATGTTAGGAGGAAGGGAATGGAAGTTAAGAGGAGTCTACGGTTGGTTACCTTTCAGACATTGACGGAGAGTCAATGAGACCTGATCAAGAATTCAAACGAGGAAAAGGGCTCTTGAGAGCCACCCGTATCCTTTTATCCTCATTATTAATGTGTGGCTTTATTTATTTTGGTAAATTGGACTGTTAAGCTTGAGGTATCCATGAACTTGGTTGCTTGAGTTGTATTCTCACTGGGCAATTAGCTCACCCCGTTCCTTTTGTTTTCCTTACAGGAATATGACTCTTTTGGAATGAATTTTGATAAATGGTTGCCGAATGAACTAGATGAATGACTCTTTTGTATTGTATATAAAATGGGACCATAAATGTATCATTAGGGCCGTTTTCACTTTTGTTTTGGCAAACCATATATGTAGCGACTTTTGTATCACTTTTAAATGTCATTTTGGTTTGTAAAGGCTAAATGTTATGTGGTTTATGTAATTCGATGTTTGGTTGGGTTCGGACGAGTCGGTTACTATTCATGGCCGACTCCGGATTTTGTTTCTTTCATTTTGGGTTATTTTGCCCTTTTGCCTTATTTGCGCGCGTTATAAGTTCCGGAACGTGAAAGATCGCTCTATACTGCACCGTTAGTCCTGGCGAGAGCTGGGCAGGCAGTCCGCTAACCTCTTTGGTTCGCCTTAGGGGAAGGTGGGGCTGTCACACATACCACGTTTGAAATCGAGGTGAAAAATCTCCAAAAGTATCAATTGGAGAACTTAGATTATCTTGAAATGCGGGGCATGTGTCGGTTGAATAACTTGAGGCAAAATAAGTTTCACATTTTGGAACAGCCCATTGATCATTAGAAAAAACATGAGTCTCATAACCCCATTCAGAAATAAAATCCAGTATATCATCAAAATAAGGGATGTTAGCAGCCATAAACTATAAAAAAAAATAAGAGAAAAAAAATAATAAGAAAAAATGAAAACAAGATGAACTCAAAAGGAAACAAATTAATCTGGCACCAGTCTCCGGCAACGGCGCCAAAAATTGACAGGTTGTCAGCCTGTGCAATAATAAAAACCTGCTCAAACTAAAAGTAATTTCTGTAGATAGTGGTAAGTAGAGTCGAATCCACAGGAACTGGAGGTAATTGTTTCTTTTCAAGTTCACAGTAACAAAGGGGGTGTTTTTGTGCAGAAAGTGGCAATCAAAAAAATTCAAATAAAATTTAAGAAACTACTAAAAATTAAATAACAAATTACTAAAATCAAACGAGTGATAATTAAGGGTCTAGCCAAGAAATAACTTCAGCAATGGTTCACCTAATTGATCATCGATGGACAAGCCAATTCCAATTATTTACCAATAAATAGGTTATTACTGCCAAACAAGCGATGACAGTCAACCCCTCCTTACTGTGTCGGTGATTAAGGTACACCCGTTAATCACAGCTCTAATTGAGAAATAATGCTAGGTACGCCCATAAGATTTAATTTTTCAATTGCCTTACGTATTAGAGGAGCCCTATTCCAACCAAATAACGCACTACCAGGGTTATTTCAGATTAGGCCGCATATCCCTCTGAGGGCAATTCTTCAAGGTGAGAAGCTAATCGCGTTATCCTGGATGTCAATTGATTCATTTGATCCGCCATCGCTTGTAACTCCTGTTGAGATCGATATGAATTAGCAATTAGTAATTCCATCATTTTTTCAAGAGACATACCTGACACGAAAGATGATTGTTGAGACTCTTGCTGTTGAAAATCCATTGGCCCGGTCGCATAATTAAAATTGAAATTATCCCACCATCCTTGATCATACCTGTTTGGGTAAGGGTCATACCACGTTTGAAATCGAGGTGAAAAATCTCCAAAAGTATCAATTGGAGAACTTAGATTATCTTGAAATGCGGGGCATGTGTCGGTTGAATAACTTGAGGCAAAATAAGTTTCACATTTTGGAACAGCCCATTGATCATTAGAAAAAACATGAGTCTCATAACCCCATTCAGAAATAAAATCCAGTATATCATCAAAATAAGGGATGTTAGCAGCCATAAACTATAAAAAAAAATAAGAGAAAAAAAAATAATAATAAAAAATGAAAACAAGATGAACTCAAAAGGAAACAAATTAATCTGGCACCAGTCTCCGGCAACGGCGCCAAAAATTGACAGGTTGTCAGCCTGTGCAATAATAAAAACCTGCTCAAACTAAAAGTAATTTCTGTAGATAGTGGTAAGTAGAGTCGAATCCACAGGAACTGGAGGTAATTGTTTCTTTTCAAGTTCACAGTAACAAAGGGGGTGTTTTTGTGCAGAAAGTGGCAATCAAAGAAATTCAAATAAAATTTAAGAAACTACTAAAAATTAAATAACAAATTACTAAAATCAAACGAGTGATAATTAAGGGTCTAGCCAAGAAATAACTTCAGCAATGGTTCACCTAATTGATCATCGATGGACAAGCCAATTCCAATTATTTACCAATAAATAGGTTATTACTGCCAAACAAGCGATGACAGTCAACCCCTCCTTACTGTGTCGGTGATTAAGGTACACCCGTTAATCACAGCTCTAATTGAGAAATAATGCTAGGTACGCCCATAAGATTTAATTTTTCAATTGCCTTACGTATTAGAGGAGCCCTATTCCAACCAAATAACGCACTACCAGGGTTATTTCAGATTAGGCCGCATATCCCTCTGAGGGCAATTCTTCAAGGTGAGAAGCTAATCGCGTTATCCTGGATGTCAATTGATTCATTTGATCCGCCATCGCTTGTAACTCCTGTTGAGATCGATATGAATTAGCAATTAGTAATTCCATCATTTTTTCAAGAGACATACCTGACACGAAAGATGATTGTTGAGACTCTTGCTGTTGAAAATCCATTGGCCCGGTCGCATAATTAAAATTGAAATTATCCCACCATCCTTGATCATACCTGTTTGGGTAAGGGTCATACCACGTTTGAAATCGAGGTGAAAAATCTCCAAAAGTATCAATTGGAGAACTTAGATTATCTTGAAATGCGGGGCATGTGTCGGTTGAATAACTTGAGGCAAAATAAGTTTCACATTTTGGAACAGCCCATTGATCATTAGAAAAAACATGAGTCTCATAACCCCATTCAGAAATAAAATCCAGTATATCATCAAAATAAGGGATGTTAGCAGCCATAAACTATAAAAAAAATAAGAGAAAAAAAATAATAATAAAAAATGAAAACAAGATGAACTCAAAAGGAAACAAATTAATCTGGCACCAGTCTCCGGCAACGGCGCCAAAAATTGACAGGTTGTCAGCCTGTGCAATAATAAAAACCTGCTCAAACTAAAAGTAATTTCTGTAGATAGTGGTAAGTAGAGTCGAATCCACAGGAACTGGAGGTAATTGTTTCTTTTCAAGTTCACAGTAACAAAGGGGGTGTTTTTGTGCAGAAAGTGGCAATCAAAGAAATTCAAATAAAATTTAAGAAACTACTAAAAATTAAATAACAAATTACTAAAATCAAACGAGTGATAATTAAGGGTCTAGCCAAGAAATAACTTCAGCAATGGTTCACCTAATTGATCATCGATGGACAAGCCAATTCCAATTATTTACCAATAAATAGGTTATTACTGCCAAACAAGCGATGACAGTCAACCCCTCCTTACTGTGTCGGTGATTAAGGTACACCCGTTAATCACAGCTCTAATTGAGAAATAATGCTAGGTACGCCCATAAGATTTAATTTTTCAATTGCCTTACGTATTAGAGGAGCCCTATTCCAACCAAATAACGCACTACCAGGGTTATTTCAGATTAGGCCGCATATCCCTCTGAGGGCAATTCTTCAAGGTGAGAAGCTAATCGCGTTATCCTGGATGTCAATTGATTCATTTGATCCGCCATCGCTTGTAACTCCTGTTGAGATCGATATGAATTAGCAATTAGTAATTCCATCATTTTTTCAAGAGACATACCTGACACGAAAGATGATTGTTGAGACTCTTGCTGTTGAAAATCCATTGGCCCGGTCGCATAATTAAAATTGAAATTATCCCACCATCCTTGATCATACCTGTTTGGGTAAGGGTCATACCACGTTTGAAATCGAGGTGAAAAATCTCCAAAAGTATCAATTGGAGAACTTAGATTATCTTGAAATGCGGGGCATGTGTCGGTTGAATAACTTGAGGCAAAATAAGTTTCACATTTTGGAACAGCCCATTGATCATTAGAAAAAACATGAGTCTCATAACCCCATTCAGAAATAAAATCCAGTATATCATCAAAATAAGGGATGTTAGCAGCCATAAACTATAAAAAAAAATAAGAGAAAAAAAATAATAATAAAAAATGAAAACAAGATGAACTCAAAAGGAAACAAATTAATCTGGCACCAGTCTCCGGCAACGGCGCCAAAAATTGACAGGTTGTCAGCCTGTGCAATAATAAAAACCTGCTCAAACTAAAAGTAATTTCTGTAGATAGTGGTAAGTAGAGTCGAATCCACAGGAACTGGAGGTAATTGTTTCTTTTCAAGTTCACAGTAACAAAGGGGGTGTTTTTGTGCAGAAAGTGGCAATCAAAGAAATTCAAATAAAATTTAAGAAACTACTAAAAATTAAATAACAAATTACTAAAATCAAACGAGTGATAATTAAGGGTCTAGCCAAGAAATAACTTCAGCAATGGTTCACCTAATTGATCATCGATGGACAAGCCAATTCCAATTATTTACCAATAAATAGGTTATTACTGCCAAACAAGCGATGACAGTCAACCCCTCCTTACTGTGTCGGTGATTAAGGTACACCCGTTAATCACAGCTCTAATTGAGAAATAATGCTAGGTACGCCCATAAGATTTAATTTTTCAATTGCCTTACGTATTAGAGGAGCCCTATTCCAACCAAATAACGCACTACCAGGGTTATTTCAGATTAGGCCGCATATCCCTCTGAGGGCAATTCTTCAAGGTGAGAAGCTAATCGCGTTATCCTGGATGTCAATTGATTCATTTGATCCGCCATCGCTTGTAACTCCTGTTGAGATCGATATGAATTAGCAATTAGTAATTCCATCATTTTTTCAAGAGACATACCTGACACGAAAGATGATTGTTGAGACTCTTGCTGTTGAAAATCCATTGGCCCGGTCGCATAATTAAAATTGAAATTATCCCACCATCCTTGATCATACCTGTTTGGGTAAGGGTCATACCACGTTTGAAATCGAGGTGAAAAATCTCCAAAAGTATCAATTGGAGAACTTAGATTATCTTGAAATGCGGGGCATGTGTCGGTTGAATAACTTGAGGCAAAATAAGTTTCACATTTTGGAACAGCCCATTGATCATTAGAAAAAACATGAGTCTCATAACCCCATTCAGAAATAAAATCCAGTATATCATCAAAATAAGGGATGTTAGCAGCCATAAACTATAAAAAAAAATAAGAGAAAAAAAAATAATAATAAAAAATGAAAACAAGATGAACTCAAAAGGAAACAAATTAATCTGGCACCAGTCTCCGGCAACGGCGCCAAAAATTGACAGGTTGTCAGCCTGTGCAATAATAAAAACCTGCTCAAACTAAAAGTAATTTCTGTAGATAGTGGTAAGTAGAGTCGAATCCACAGGAACTGGAGGTAATTGTTTCTTTTCAAGTTCACAGTAACAAAGGGGGTGTTTTTGTGCAGAAAGTGGCAATCAAAGAAATTCAAATAAAATTTAAGAAACTACTAAAAATTAAATAACAAATTACTAAAATCAAACGAGTGATAATTAAGGGTCTAGCCAAGAAATAACTTCAGCAATGGTTCACCTAATTGATCATCGATGGACAAGCCAATTCCAATTATTTACCAATAAATAGGTTATTACTGCCAAACAAGCGATGACAGTCAACCCCTCCTTACTGTGTCGGTGATTAAGGTACACCCGTTAATCACAGCTCTAATTGAGAAATAATGCTAGGTACGCCCATAAGATTTAATTTTTCAATTGCCTTACGTATTAGAGGAGCCCTATTCCAACCAAATAACGCACTACCAGGGTTATTTCAGATTAGGCCGCATATCCCTCTGAGGGCAATTCTTCAAGGTGAGAAGCTAATCGCGTTATCCTGGATGTCAATTGATTCATTTGATCCGCCATCGCTTGTAACTCCTGTTGAGATCGATATGAATTAGCAATTAGTAATTCCATCATTTTTTCAAGAGACATACCTGACACGAAAGATGATTGTTGAGACTCTTGCTGTTGAAAATCCATTGGCCCGGTCGCATAATTAAAATTGAAATTATCCCACCATCCTTGATCATACCTGTTTGGGTAAGGGTCATACCACGTTTGAAATCGAGGTGAAAAATCTCCAAAAGTATCAATTGGAGAACTTAGATTATCTTGAAATGCGGGGCATGTGTCGGTTGAATAACTTGAGGCAAAATAAGTTTCACATTTTGGAACAGCCCATTGATCATTAGAAAAAACATGAGTCTCATAACCCCATTCAGAAATAAAATCCAGTATATCATCAAAATAAGGGATGTTAGCAGCCATAAACTATAAAAAAAAATAAGAGAAACAAAAATAATAATAAAAAATGAAAACAAGATGAACTCAAAAGGAAACAAATTAATCTGGCACCAGTCTCCGGCAACGGCGCCAAAAATTGACAGGTTGTCAGCCTGTGCAATAATAAAAACCTGCTCAAACTAAAAGTAATTTCTGTAGATAGTGGTAAGTAGAGTCGAATCCACAGGAACTGGAGGTAATTGTTTCTATTCAAGTTCACAGTAACAAAGGGGGTGTTTTTGTGCAGAAAGTGGCAATCAAAGAAATTCAAATAAAATTTAAGAAACTACTAAAAATTAAATAACAAATTACTAAAATCAAACGAATGATAATTAAGGGTCTAGCTAAGAAATAACTTCAGCAATGGTTCACCTAATTGATCATCGATGGACAAGCCAATTCCAATTATTTACCAATAAATAGGTTATTACTGCCAAACAAGCGATGACAGTCAACCCCTCCTTACTGTGTCGGTGATTAAGGTACACCCGTTAATCACTGCTCTAATTGAGAAATAATGCTAGGTACGCCCATAAGATTTAATTTTCCAATTGCCTTACGTATTAGAGGAGCCCTATTCCAACCAAATAACGCACTACCAGGGTTATTTCAGATTAGGCCGCATATCCCTCTGAGGGCAATTCTTCAAGGTGAGAAGCTAATCGCGTTATCCTGGATGTCAATTGATTCATTTGATCCGCCATCGCTTGTAACTCCTGTTGAGATCGATATGAATTAGCAATTAGTAATTCCATCATTTTTTCAAGAGACATACCTGACACGGAAGATGATTGTTGAGACTCTTGCTGTTGAAAATCCATTGGCCCGGTCGCATAATTAAAATTGAAATTATCCCACCATCCTTGATCATACCTGTTTGGGTAAGGGTTATACCACGTTTGAAATCGAGGTGAAAAATCTCGAAAAGTATCAATTGGAGAACTTAGATTATCTTGAAATGCAGGGCATATGTCGGTTGAATAACTTGAGGCAAAATAAGTTTCACAATTTGCAACAGCCCATTGATCATTAGAAAAAACATGAGTCTCATAACCCCATTCAGAAATAAAATCCAGTATATCATCAAAATAAGGGATGTTAGAAGCCATAAACTATATAAAAAAATAAGAGAAAAAAAAATAATAATAAAAAATGAAAACAAGATGAATTCAAAAAGAAAAAAATTAATCTGGCACCGGCGCCAAAAATTGACAGGTTGTCAGCCTGTGCAATAATAAAAACCTGCTCAAACTAAAAGTAATTTCTGTAGATAGTGATAAGTAGGGTCGAATTCACAGGAACTGGGAGTAATTGTTTCTTTTCAAGTTCACAGTAACAAAGGGGGTGTTTTTATGCAGAAGGTGACAATCAAAGAAATTCAAATAAAATTTAAGAAACTACTAAAAATTAAATAACAAATTACTAAAATCAAACGAGTGATAATTAAGGGTCTAGCCAAGAAATAACTTAAGCAATTGTTCACCTAATTGATCATCGATGCACAAGCCAATTCCAATTATTTACCAATAAATAGGTTATAACTACCAAACAAGCGATGACAGTCAACCCCTCCTTACTGTGTCGGTGATTAAGGTACACCCGTTAATCTCTGCTCTAATTGAGAAATAATCCTAGGTACGCCCATAAGATTTAATTTCCCAATTGCCTTACGTATTAGAGGAGCCCTATTCTAACCAAATAATGCACTACCAGGGTTATTTCAGATTCGGCCGCATATCCCTCTGATACAAACCCAATCATGCCAGTTATCACTATTTTGATACAATTAAACAATTACGGATTTACCGTCCCAATTGACAATAGATTATCAAGTTAACTAATTATCCGGATCCAAGACAATCAATTAATTAAATAATCATAAACACTGCAATGAAGGGATATTCGAATACCAATAAATAAAAGAAAAAGATAAAATTAAATCGATCTCACAAGTTTAGACGAACCAAAGCCTCCATTGCTCCTTGACTAGAGTGGAGAAATTAGTTCATGTTTAATGAGAACAAAACATACGAAACTGAAGCAAAAGCTGCGGCCATTGTCTTGATTGTTCCAGGCATATGCGGTAAGAGAACCACAAAGGACGAAAGCCTAATGTCAAAAAGAAAAATTGCTACAGAGAATGATTTCTTTGCCTTCTTATGGCCTCTGACATACGAGAATTGAGGCTATGCAAAAGCTTACCTAAGAAAAGTCAACAAAAGCCCCTTAAAGTAGTCCTCTCTAATTCCTATCTAAGTCTCCTCCAATGCCTCCAGCTGTGCGGCGGCTCCTACCAGCAAGAAGAAACCCTTCAGCCGTCCTTCCTTCGCAGAATTTACCAAAATGGGCGTAACATCTTCTTTTCCAAAAATGCCCCTGGGCCAAGCCCTGTTATTTGGACTCTTTTCTTGTTAAATTGGCACTTGTTATCATATTTTCGTTCTACTCCCTGAAATAAATGTAAAATACTAAAAGTGAGTAGAATCCAACAATTAATCCACATCGGATCAGGTAATAAGGGGAAATAATAATAAAATAACTGATAAAATTATAACCTATCAATTCCCCCCACACCTAAACCATGCTTGTCCTCAAGCATGAGAACAGCAAACAAGTACTAATATCTGACAATGGTCATTGCTCCATCAACCAAATTGCCAAGATGCCAGGAAAAACATATATCAAGCATCAGTGATCAAGATCCAAGAAACATCACTCCGGTTAGCTTCTAAACCACAAACTCCTCTAATTTCGGGTTAACTAATCTAAGAAGGAGAAATGATCGCTCAACATTATCAACAAATGATCCCACCATTAACCAAAATCTCAACATTAAGTGCATAAATCGGCATGCTGACTTCCATCATCCACTAACACAACTTCACTTTTGTTTTTTTTCTTTTTATGTTTTCTAATTTCTTTTCTCTTTTTTTTTCTCTTTTTTCTCTTTTTTTTCTTTTATTTTTTGCTTTTCTCAATAGTAACAAAAGACTTAGTCGCTAACCATTGGAGCCTTTTGACGCGAACTCTGACATTTGTAAGATGAAAGAGCCCGGTTACTCAGCTTCTATTGCCATGTGACCACGTACTCATAGCAATTACTACTTTTCGATGCGAGAATCGATACTTTTGATGTAGATCCCCGGTTACTCGATAGTAAATACTAGCGGAGTATAATCAACTCTTATTCACAGCCAAATAACACAAAAATCAGAAGAGAATTTATATCAGTTAGCCTCATTTTCAAACATGGAGAGCTGAGGTTAATAACCGGACCAATTCACATGAAAATGCCAACAATCATTCCCTATGCCTAGGAAAGTTAACCAAAAATTATAAGAGTAAAACAATCACCGATATTCATCAAAGAGATGTTTTTGGACTCAACCACATTAACTTGATACACTTTTATTATTAAAATTTGGCAATAGCAGAAATAGAGGCAACAATCCGACATCAAACTTGGCAGTCATAGGAGAGCTAGACAGATAAATGACGGAAAGTAAACGAAAACTAGACAAATAACGAACTGAAAATAAAGGAAAAACACCTAAAAACTAAAACCTACTAAAAACTAAAACCACAACTGATCTGATCCCCCCCACACCTAAACAATACATTGCCCTCAATGTAGCAAATTAACATCACAAGTAGGGGAGAGGGTAACAAAACTTCCCTGAAGTGGGGTCAAATTGGTGGGTGGTACCCAAATTGAGGCATAAGACCCGAATGCTGCCAAATTCTTTCTGGCGAACGTGACGCGGGCACGTCAAGAAGGCACGGAATGAGAAGCTTTCCTGGTTACTTGACGCGGGCACGTCAAGAGAGCAAGAACCCGTTCTGACGATTCTGATCATGAGCTCTCCATGCGTCATGACGCGGGCGCGTCATGAGGGCAAGAACCCCTTCTGACGATTCTGACCGTGAGCTCTCCATAAGTCATGACGCGCCCGCGTCATGACAGAAGGACACCTACAAATCATCAAAAACGAAAATCGAAGCAAAAAATCAGTCAAATTCACGAAAAAACATGTTCAAACTATCAAACAAAATTGAACAAACAACTAAAAGAAATTGTGTTGCCTCCCAATGAGCGCCTTTCTTTAATATCTTTGGCTAGACATTATCATGTGTTGTTCATGGAGGATAAAATTTTGTGGCTCGTCTTAATGCTTCATCCTCTATGTAGTCCTGATAACCCTCATAAATAAAATAATTCTTCAGCACACGAGCTACGGGCTTCCATGGACTAGTAAATGGCACCAAACAAGTCGATGATAATTTGAATTCTCCATTCACTCCTCCCTCACTTGCATTTATTGGTTCAAGATATTTTGCCATCTCCATTCTTAACTTATTCCTGTCATAAAATTTCAAATTTTCTGGTATAATAAAATCAATTTCAGTAACAGGAGTTGAAGAATAGGAGTCAGGAAAATATTGATTAAGGGATGGAGAAAATATCACCGCATTTAGAGATTGTTCATTGGATTCATTCACTTGGACGAATTGATATTGGGGTCTCATTTCTTGCACTTCACTTTCCTTTTCAACCGCATCTTTAGATCTGTTTCCTTAAAACTCTTGCAGTTCCATGTCATTTGGCTGGATAATTGCACTCTCATCTTCTTCAAGGTTGATATTGGTTTGTGAGGGCAATTCTTCAAGGTGAGAAGCTAATCGCGTTATCCTGGATGTCAATTGATTCATTTGATCCGCCATCGCTTGTAACTCCTGTTGAGATCGATATGAATTAGCAATTAGTAATTCCATCATTTTTTCAAGAGACATACCTGACACGAAAGATGATTGTTGAGACTCTTGCTGTTGAAAATCCATTGGCCCGGTCTCATAATTAAAATTGAAATTATCCCACCATCCTTGATCATACCTGTTTGGATAAGGGTCATACCACGTTTGAAATCGAGGTGAAAAATCTCCAAAAGTATCAATTGGAGAACTTAGATTATCTTGAAATGCGGGGCATGTGTCGGTTGAATAACTTGAGGCAAAATAAGTTTCACATTTTGGAACAGCCCATTGATCATTAGAAAAAACATGAGTCTCATAACCCCATTCAGAAATAAAATCCAGTATATCATCAAAATAAGGGATGTTAGCAGCCATAAACTATAAAAAAAATAAG